>NW_019173839.1:0-29623 GCF_001646965.1 Fonsecaea nubica | reverse complement strand
CCCCCCCCCCCCCACCCCCAACCGGGGGACCCCTTTCTGGCTCCCGCCTCTCTGTCACGACCTATGTCTCGTTCAGAACCAGTGTCCGGTTTAACCCCAGAGTGTTTGGGCTACTTTGATGGTTCGGGACCCTTGGATTGTATGCCAACATGGAGTCTCACTAGCCTGTCATTCGGTGTCTTCCAGTGGGCGGATATGTACTCACGACGGGACCAGTTCACCGAAGTTGGTCCGGACCGTCCGGGTGGTGCATATCGGGGAGCAGCCCCAGTCTCGAGTCTCGAGGGTGCAGTCAAACGAGGATAGATCGACACTTTGCTATTCTTCCAAACCAAGTATTTACTCCTTGTGACGAACTCCGATAGTGTCTCGCGGTCCAGATCCGTACACGTTCCGCACAACCATTGAGGGTGATACCTCCAAGAAATTTCTAATTAATCTCCCCCAAGCTTTGATTCGTTCGACAAACGACTATCTTGAAGTCACCGGTGGAAGTGGCCATGAGCTTGTCGGGGTAAGAGTCCAGCCGGATCACAGTGATGACTTTTTCGCATTCTCATTCTCATCCCTGGTTTTTCACGACTGACTGACTTGGACGACCATAGTGTTGCCTTGGTGACGGGCGCGGGTGGTGCTATCGGGAGGGCCGTAGTACTTGGATATGCTCGACACGGGGTGACGAGGATCGCTGGACTGGACCTTGACAGTAAATGTCTCCAAGTGACTGCATCGACACTTGCATCTTCCAATCCGGGAGTGCAATTTCTTCCCATCGTGGCAGACCTGGCGTCCGAGGAACAAGTGGCCGAGGCCATTGCCCGAGTGGTCGCCGAATACGGTGCCATACACTACGCGGCCAACAACGCCGGTGTTGGGCGGCCGTATGGACTCACCCATGAGACCGACACCGCCGACTTTGATCGAGTCATGAGTGTGAACGTCAAAGGCGTTTTCCTGTGCGAGAAGTACGAACTACAACAGATGGTGAAGCAGGACGCGCGACCAGTGAATCCTTTGGTCCCGTCTGCCTTGGAACGCGGTTCAATTGTCAATACGGCGTCGACATTGGGCCTCCGAGCGATGCCCTCGTTGAGTGCATACAACGCGTCCAAACACGCCGTCTTGGGCTTGACGAGGACAGATGCCGTCGACTACGCGCGGCAAGAGATTCGTGTCAACGCGGTATGCCCGGGATTCGTCGACACGCCTCTACTGCTCGAATCGACCAAGCAGGCACTAGCGAGCACGATTGCAAGGATCCCACAAGCACGCTTGGCCAGTCCGGACGAGGTCGCCGACACTATATGTTTCCTCAGCGGTGGGACCGCTTCTCACATCAACGGAGTTGCTTTACCAGTTGACGGAGGCTTTACAGTCACGTAGCGAGCCCCCTGAGCGATTTTGAGGTTAAACATTTAATGGGGACAAACATCGAGGAGAGGAGTAAGAAGTGATAAAATAGATGGGTCAATCAAGCTTCAAGTGTTTAGTCTTTTGCTCGGCCATCGAACGCCTGGCCGTAGGCCATGGTAGACAAAGTAAACACGAAAGGTCTGAACTAAACGAGGGCAGAACCATTACATGAAATTGTTCCATCTTGTGTTGTCTCTATTGTGTGTGTGTGTGTGTGTGCATGATGAGTGACCGAGGGTGAAAGTGCCACCACAGCCATTGTAATACTCCTGGCAGGAAGGCTTAGCCTCGCAGCCTTGTCCTCCACAGCCAATCAGGTGACTAACTTTTGGTACCTTAATAAGCATGGACTGCTTTCTAAGACTAGCTCCACCACAGCCCCAAGGAATGGCTGTATAGATACACTGGCGATGATCCAGGTAACGGTACAAGACCATGTGAGCTCACACACTACTCAGGAAGAGGCGACGAGGACGGAGTCAAACGGGAAGCATTGTGGTATATGGAAACTACCAAGCGTCAAGCAGTGCTGTGGCACAGCAGAGTCATCGCATGATATACGCGCCTCTCTCCTGTTCATTGGTTTAGATGCTGTTGATTCCTCGACCTAAGACGGGAGCCGCGATAGGCCTTTTCAGCTCATCCCCAGCACCCTGTCGACGGGTGCCTTGCCATGGTGCGCCATCAGCAATAGCCTTTGGAAGGTATCGGCTCCTGGGTCAAACGGGGCTCTGGCAAAACTAGATGCGAATTCGTGAAAGGAAACCAAGTCGGTCGCTCCGTGGTACCCAGAGCCGAGTTTATCGTTACCGATATCCAAGAGCGCCTCCCATTCCCCTTCGGACCCGGCAGTCCACATACCAGGGCGAACATTGAATGGCAGTGCTTGAATGAAGAGCTCGTGATAGCAATATCCTCGCGTCCAACCGTTATACACGCCTTGTATGAGACAGCTCATCAGTACTGCTCGTCGCAGGCTTTCTGCCAAGATCCAGGCTTCCCATCGCGAGAGGTTTGACGGCATCATACGGGGCGCGTCCTTGACCAACCTTACCGCCAACCTTCTTGTATAGCCAAGAAGCTTTTCCTTGTGGCGAGGTCTGCTCTGGTCCCCGGAGAAAAGCAGCCGCATTATATGTCCGAGGAGGATTTGAAAGGCTTGTAAGATCTCGGACAGTGGTTCGCGAGAATCGTGCAGTGCGCATAGCAGGTCGCTAAGCCTAGTACACTGAGTTATATCACTGTAGGTAGTCATTCGACTTTCAACGTTGAAGTCTGGCCCGAGAAGTGCTGGCCGAGGCCGAGGCTTCCTTTGGGGATGTACGTATGGCGCCGACTGGCTCAAGGCCACCGAATCCGCCATATCCACCAATTTACGGGCCAAATATTCGACAGTGGGGAAGTCAACAGAGATAGGAACTCTCCAGACGACAGGGTATTGAGTGGTTGGGTTCCTGTAACATTCGAGAGCAACCCTTTTAGGATCCATGTGTAAAGATGAAACGTAAAGCAGGAATTTGGCGCTGACCGAGAGGTCGCCCTCGTCATCGGCGATTGGTCTGCTGAGCAGGTTGGTACTGGATCCTGAGGTAGTGGCTCTTGAAGTACCGCCCATCAAGGGTTCGAGGTCGTAGACACAGTCGATCTGCCGGGTCCGGCACCGAGTACATTGAGGCAGTTGCACGATGCATCGCCGTTTGGCCGCGGTGCAGGCTCGACAGGCTTTGCGTAGAGACCTGGTCATCGAGCAGGAGGCGCAGCAGATGGAAGTGTTTTCGCAAAGGAATATTCGGTTGATTGCTAATCTTGAGAAGGATGAGGAATAGATCCCACCGAAGAAACGTGTGTTGTCACAACGGTGGGAATCCCCATTCTTATGCCAACCGCAGGCACGTGACCCCACCTGAAACACCCTCGGCACCTTGTCTTGCGTCTCGCATCCCCTAAACCCAGTCGAGTTTAGTTCCCACCACATCTTGTTCTGTACTGTATGGATACGAACCTGACATCCAAGTATCACGGTCCAAACATCCTCTGCTACAAGAAGCCGACAGCGACAGTGCTGGTCACCATGGCAGGAAACCACATACAATCTTACAACTGTGTCTATGTAACGGCCCAGTCGGGCACTTCTGATGCTCTCTCCACCTGTCGTTGACCGCAAATGGTTTGGTTCCCCCTCTTGGATACTAGCAATATCTCAACTGGTGCTCATCAAGACCCAGCTTCGAGGCTGTTGCGGACTCAATGTCTCGAGACTTATCTCCGCTAACACCACCATCAACCCGAGTGAGGGGCGTGGAGGTGATTTAATGCTGGTATAAAAGGGAGACTCAGTCACTTGGGCCAAAAATGGCTTCTGTCCAGCTTCACCGTCACCAGCAAGCCGACACGGACTCGAATGATGGCTCAAATGATTCGAAATTCTGCCTTGAGCGCATTAATCCGCCTATGCCTTCACGGACACTACTGGCCTCATCATCCCGGCGATCTTGAGAAGGCCGGAAGCAACTCGGTCAGAGCGACGGGCCGGGCTGATGAGAACGAGAAATCGGTGCACCTTGTTGGTTGGGACGGGCCAGACGATGTCGAAAATCCACTCAACTTCTCTGGCGTGAAGAAGGGTGTGATCACGGCACTGACTTGTGTCTACACATGGGCAATCTATGTCGGCTCTTCGATTTACACATCCAGTCAGCCTGGCATCGAGCATCACTTTGGCGTGGACAATTTCCAGTCGTCCTTCGGTCTCGCCATCTACGTCCTGGCATACGGTCTGGGGGGTCTCTTGTTCTCGCCGCTCTCCGAGGTGCCATCGATCGGACGCAATCCCCCTTATGCCATCTCCGGAGCCCTCTTTGTCGTCTTGTGCGTCCCAACGTCGCTTGTTGACAATTATGCGGGGCTCATGGTCCTCCGATTCCTGTTAGGCTTCATGGGATCCCCTTGCCTGGCCACCGCCGGGGCAACGCTTGGCGATATCTGGGGCCCGACTCTATTCCCATACTTCATCGGGCTGTGGGCGTGCACGACGGCCTTGGGACCGGCCTTGGGACCGATGTTGTCGTCCTTTGCTGTCGAGTCTCTGGGTTGGAGATTCTCCAGTTGGGAGCTCCTCATCATTTCGGGCTCCGTCTTCGCCGTCTTTGTCGCCTTGGTTCCAGAGACGGCGGCACCAACCATCCTGTATTACCGGGCGAAGCGACTCAGAGAGTTGACGGGTGATCAACGGTACATGTCAGAGGAAGAGATCAAACAAGCCAAGCTCACGGCTGGTCAGCGGCTGTGGAGTTCAATCATCAAGCCCTGGGAAGTCAACGTCAAAGACCCGGCTCTGTTGTTCATGACCTTGTACATGGGTTTGATCTATGCAATTGTCTACTCTTTCTTCGAGGTACGCCACTTGTGATCCATCCCTTGCACTCCGGCTTTTCTACCATTACTACTAAAATCTGAGTCCTAACTCTATTCAGTCATTGCCCCTTGTCTATCCGCCAATTTACGGGTTCTCGCCAACTTCCACGTCTCTCATCTGGCTTGCAGTCATTCCTGCCGGAGTGATCGGCTTCCCACTCCACTGCTTCTGGCTGTCCAAACGTGTCGAGCCCAAAATCCGGGATCAAACGTTCGGCGATCTGGAGAATTTTCTCGAAACCGGCGTTGCTGCCAGCCTTTTGATGCCAGCATCTTTGTTCATGTTCGGTGAGTTTTGTGTTACTCTACTCTTCCCTGCCCAATGTCGTCGACCGAGATTTTTGGAGAGTAAAGATGCTAATTACAATTTCTCCTGTGTGAACGGTAATATATGTAGCATGGACAGCTAGACCCTCTATCCACTGGATGGTTCCCACCGTTGCCATCTTCCTCTACATGGTCGCGCAGTATTTCCTGACCAACTCGGTCTTTTTGTACATTCCGGCCATCTATCCGCGCTATGCAGCGAGCATCTTTGCAGCCAACAGCGTGGCGAGGGCCCTTTTGGCGTTCGTCGCGGTGCTGGTGGGACGACCGATGTTCAAGGGTATTGGTATCGATGGGGGTGTGAGCTTGTTGGGAGGCCTTACAGCGGTTTGCGCTGCCCTGTTGGCCGGGCTGTATTGGAGCTGGGGGAAGAGATTGAGGGCGAGAAGTCGGTTTGCTGCTTGATCAACCGCTACTGAACTATTGCCTTGTGCCACTGTTGGCTCCCCCTGCACCTACCATGTGGGTTGCCAAGGCCCTGATGCCTTGGCACTACCCCCTCCCTTCGCATAAGCGACAACCTAGCGCGCTCCCGATAGACCTACTCATGCATTACAGAGATCTTTTTCTTTCGTCCTTCTCCTGTTCTTCACAGCCATCCTAGCTACAGCATTCTGATTCGGTGCAACCTGTGTCGAGGAGATTACCTGCACTGTGGCCCCAACGCAGTCCACCTACTCCTTGTCCCAAGCTCGTTAAATTGACGATTCAGCTCTCGGATTGCGGCAGAAAATCCCAAATGTTACCGCTATTTCGCTGAATCCCGGAGTGGTCGAAACAGATATGCTCCAGGAGAAATATGTCTATTTGGCCATCGACAAGGCCGAGTTGACTGGTGCGTTTTGCGAGTGGCTTGTTACGGATAAGGCTTCGTTTCTGAACGGAAAGTATGCCAGCGTCCGCTGGGACTTCGAGGAACCTGACTATGGCCTTGGTGGGAACCTTTGGCAGTAGAAACGGGCTACCGCCCGAGCTGATAACCTAACATGGAATAGGTAGAGGCATTCAAGCCTGAAGTGGTCATCTACTCGGCGCAGGCAACAAGCATTCACCATCAGGAATCGGATCGGGATCTCTTCTCGCCGACCTTTGGAATTTTGAACTACTGTCAACCCTTATGATACTGCATTCATTTTCCTCTCAAACATGCTTGACAGAAGGCTGTGCTACTTCACTCAAAACTGACAAGCCACTGATCAGCCAGAAAGCCGCAGATCAAAGCAAAAGCAGCCCCCGTCCCAACAACAAAAGACTTTCAACCAAAATTCCCGTAGAGCCAGAACTCTCACCACACCACTATCCGCATTCTCTCTCTGCTCATGACTCATAGTATCGCCCAACAATTCTTGCCTAACCAACCGTCTTGACAAAGAGCCTCTCCCTCCAAACGAGATTGGATTTATTCGGAGCGGGTTGAGGCTGGAGGACTCAACAAACGATAGCGCCTGGCTCCCTGTTGTTGTTCGCTTCAGGTCTCTTGGGTGCCTATGCCCAACCGTTAATATGAATGCTTCATCCCAATGGGTGACCGAGACGTACCATTGGCACCGCAGCTCCGCCTAGGGGTGCTATTTGCACCAACCATTCAGAGAAAGGCATGGATCAGAGACCTAAAAAAAAAAGGTTCCAAAACTTCCCGTCAGTCTTGAAAGCGACGGAGTTTACAAGGGCTATAAAGAGCCCAGCGCCTCAGAAAATGTCTTGACTTCTTCATCGCTCTTTGGCTCTGAAGTCGTAACTTGCCTCCTCCCAGGCGTGAGTTAATAACTCACACAATACAGAAGCCTTTGGGCACCCGAAGAATGATGAGCTCTTCAAGTAGGGTCTTGCCACAATTTCTGACTTCGGGCTGCATCTCCAGAGTGTTGAAGGGACGGATGGGTGCGAACGATGACGACGCCGATTGCGAGGTGCGACGATACAGCTACGAGCCATGTCAGGAAAGCAAGCCACAGCTCGAGACATACCAGTACCAAAGGCAATCTTCTTGACAGCTGGCAGCGTGGTGTAACCGCTAGACTGCACTGAGCCAGTCGACGCCATCGGTTTGGAGGAAGAAGAGCACGACCCACATGGAATGAGAGGCCCGGGTGTCAGGAAACAAAGTCCCAGCAAAGTCTGTTATGGAATGCTGCTAGACAGCAAGGGAGTGGTGCATAGCATAGAGAGTGTGGTGAGAGGTGAGAAGTAAAGAGACGAACGCAAGGACTAATATCTCGACTTTGGACAGGCACAACAAGGCAGGAGGCGCTCTGGTGTATTGGTAGGTACGTCTAACACTCATTCTCTGGGGAAGCCACTCTTACCACAGTCGTCCATCTACCCGACGTTCTATTGGACGTTTCGTGGAAGGAAGGAGCATCAGATACCCTGAAGCAGACCTTTTGCCACGATCAAACCTCAGAGAGCCGCTTCCATGTCCATGCGCGTACCATGTCTAGGGAAGCAGGGAGGCCCCATGACGTCTCATGCCGGTATCAGAGCGGCCTGCGTTGATCACAGCAAGCGGAAGGCAAGCTCTGTGTTCGACTGACTATTTCCTTCCAAAGTTCTGGGGCATGAAAAGGAAAGATGACCCGGAACAGACAGCCAGGGAACTGGCGAAGATGGGAAGGAGAAGTGCTCTCCGTAAAAAGAATGGCCATTCCAATCTGCTTCGTATCTAGGCGTATCCTATGCGAACGTCCTCAGGAAAAGTAGTTCGCTTCCATATCTGCTAGTAAACCAGGCTGTCCAGAGCCTTTGGGGTTCCACCCGAGCACCCTCTGCGTCTTTTCGCTTGAAGTTGGGTTATCAGCGCTGAATGCCAAAGCGAGAAACCCAAGAGTCCCCATGGCCTCCTCAGCAGTTTTGCTTTCCACCGGCATCCCCAACTTCTTGCCAACAACCCCGGCAATATCCTTCATTGGAACACCTTGCTCCGCAACGGCGTGGTAATAGGCGCCTGGTGTACCCTTTTCAAGCGCGAGGCGGAAGAGAACAGCTGCATCCTGGCGATGAACGGCTGGCCAACGACTCGATCCATCGCTCAGGATGATGACCGAACCGGTCTGTCGCGAGATGTCGATGAAGCGAGGAATGAGCCCGCCATCGTCTTTGCCGTGGACTGTGGGTGGGAGACGAACGATCGAGCCACGGATCCCCTTCTCCTTTGACAATTTCACAACAAGATCCGCCGCGCCCTGTCTCGTCTCGAACGCCGTACCACGATCAGGCTCGGCGTCTTCAACGGCCAGTTCGCCTTTCACAGCAACTAGGGTGCCGGAGGCGATGACCAGTGGCTTTCCTGTACCAACCATGGCTTCACCCATGGCCTCGATAGCGGCTCGGTCGACTGCAGCGGCTTTCGCATAGTCGCTGAAATCGTGGATCTACAACACCTGGTCAGCAAGTGTGGGAAACGGGCTCCTCCACAGGTTAATGGGATATTCTCACGAATGCAAGGTGAATGGCCCCGTCAGCTTGCTTCGCGCCGCTCTTCAGACTCTCTAGGTCCTCAAGGCTGCCCCGGTGAACCTGTGCCCCAAGTTTGGAGATGGTTTCCGCAGAGGCGTCGCTTCGTGCGAGTCCCAATACTTGATGACCGTGGTCAAGGAGTTCTTGGATGGTTGCGCGACCTATGAACCCGGCAGCACCGGTCAAGAACACGAGCATTGTTGTCGAGATATCTTAGGAGCGAGTTAGGAAATCCAAGTGGTATAACAGAGAAGTTTCTCAACGAAGCAGACGTAGTGGATGGTAGGGAAGCTCGAGATGGGATGTCACCCTTCGTCCACGCACAGCATTTATACTATTTTCCCCTACGGCGCCCTACGCTCGCTGGACTATCCCTGAACATGCACAGCTCGGATTTATCTTCTCATTTTCCTCCAGCGAAGTATTTGATGTGATGTGGATCTTTCTAAGTCCGAGAAAACACTCTATGCGACGATTATTAGATCGTTTGAAGACATGATGGCAGCCGGAGGTGGCGAGGCACGGATCCCTCACACCCAGATTGTGGGGAGCAGTCGCGAGGCGCTAACCAGGACTCGTATTTCGATTGTGATGGTAATATCGAGTTGGGATCTCCAAGAGCGGGCCTTGGATACCCCGAGTCCGAATGTAAAAGTCGATTCGATTCTTGGTCTGTCCCACTCGAAGGTTTTAGGCCTCCTAGGTGCTCTTATTCCCATTACAAATGGAGGCTCGCTGGGACGGACAAGTTTGGGATCGTCCGAACGAAAAGAGATTTGTCAGGAATACCAAGTACATACCTAGTATGCTGGCAGACGGGGAGCAGTAGTCTCTGATGGCAGAAGAAGTTGAAGGTGCGTTGAAGAGAGTCCAGTGGGTGGTGGACAGAAATAGCCAATCAAATCAGGCCGCTTAAATTTCTACCAAGTGAGGCTTGGCGGTCTACGAGACTGCGTTCCTCTACAACTACGAGTACCGGTCACAATCACATTGTAGCCTTTCCATCTACATGTATCTCATTTTAGAGATGTTGCAGGCTTCCCTAGCCTCGGACTAACATGTCACTTGACGCCTCACTCTTCTGGACGTGGTCGCTGTCGGTGTCACGCCATATGACCTGGAGGAAGCGGGTCAAGCATGGATCTCGACGACAGCCCGGATGAGACTGGCGACCCTGCGGACGTCAACAATCCCTCGTCAGAAGCTGCCCATGTAGATGATCAGGCACCTAGAGATGCCCACGTTATGCCACTCGAAACGTCCAAGGATGCGTCTGCTCCGCTCGCGTTCCACTATCGAAAATGGGAACGACTTCGCAAACACTACCGGGACCAGTATCTCGACGTATTCAAGGAGACATTTGGCACTGAGGACAAAGGCGATGTCGCTGGGGATCTACCGCCAACTCAGCTTGGGGCGGTCCTTTGGCAACCTGACGAGAAAGCTAGGTTGTACGACGCGCTGGGTCGGAAAGGCCGGCATGATTTGAAGGCTCTCTCGACGTTGGTGGCAACAAAGTCCGAGGTTGAGATCAAAGCATACTTGGACAACCTGCGAGGCCAGGACACCGACCGCCAGCTGTTTGAGGCACAACCTAAAAACATCTCCCACGCAGACATCCCCGCTGCTATTGAGATCGGCCGTCGATGTGAGGCTGTCCTTGACACGGCCGCGGCTGCTTTGTCAGCGTTTCAAGAACAGTACGATGCTACCGTTGGCCAAAACCGCAATGACTTGTGGTTCATTGATCACGAGCTGGCGGCAGAGCTGGATCGGAAAAGCGACGAATTTACAACATCTAACAACACTAGCAGCCAAGAGTCTGATGAAACACCTGCGCCAATTTCGGACAGAGCAATCCGAGCTTTTCGGCTCTCGACGTTTCTCGAACTGAGCGAATGTTTCTTCATGAACAGAGATGCTGATAGCCCAGACTCATGGCAAAATATAGACGAAGAGGATGAACGGCCAGCTCTGACCCTGGACAGTGTAACTCTATTCTACGATTTGACTGTGAATCTTGCATGTCGGTTGATACAGTCGGCTCTTTTCATTGCCAAGTCTCGCATCCGCGCTGCCGCGTCGAAAGACTACCAACCTGGAGAACTCGTGAGATCTGAAGACGTGCATGCAGCTCTGGATGTGTTGGGGGTCACAAAGGACTGCGACACCTTCTGGATTGGGTTGGCAAGGAGAAACGGTCTGAGAGTCGTGGACGACGCACATCGAAGAGGAGTCGATGCAAAGACCGCCATGTCGTACGAGAAAGTAGAGGAAATGTTGTCATCTCGCTCCAGGAATAGGTCAGACTCAAGAACATCGACCACTTCAAGGAGAAGCGATTCAACATTGGACGAGACCTCAGATGCAGAAGATCTTGTGAGCGACAATCTTGACGACTCTGGCTCCGATGACGATGAGCAGTCTTCTGCGGAGAATAGCGACTCTGATGCAGCAAGTGAAGGTGCAGAGGTAGATAATCCTAATAGACAGGACTATGGTTCATCGTCCGAGGAGCATCCAACCTCGCGGATGCCGAGGGAGAGGCGAATCCAGCTTCTCGAACAAGAGCAAGATGACTACCTGGAAGAAATGGACCGAGAAGCCCGGAGGCAGGAAGAATCACGGTTGTTGTCCCTGATCAGGCCCCAGGAAGCTCAAGAGGAGAAAGGCATAAAGGAAGAATCATCCGTAGAGTTGGGAAGTCGACCGCGCGTGCTGAGAAAGGCTGTTGAAGACTGTCTGGGATGGTCTGTGGAATACGAGGCAGAATGGGAGCGACATAAGAGAACACGGGTTTTGGAGAGCGCATCGGTTGCTGAGCCCGCACCGAAGAGGAGGAGACTAGAGCCTGAGAGTGACCAAGGCTGACACGAGGCTTCATACATGTGTACATCTTTGTTGTGGAAGGGGTGGGAGTCAAACTCCTGTTGTACCTTGGCCCCTGTAATAATAGTGGACACCAGATGATCTCAATGGCTAAAGGTTGGTGGAAAGCCACCAAAGCTTAGTTTTAGGGGCGGATCGTCAAACTTCCAACCCGGGAAATTCACCGCCTCGGCCTGTAAACAACATGGAGCTCCCCATTGAACACCCAATTGACTGACACCACTCTGATTCACGACATTTATGGCAAGACACCTGATGCACTCTATACAGACAAAAGAGGAGTTAGAAGAGGAAACAATGTCTTCTTTGTCCTAAACAGCAACGCCATTTCCCCGGCCTAAGCACGCGACTGACGCGTGGGTGGTGACGCGAAGTGCACGGAGTATCGGGAGTCTAAGCGGCAGCTTCAACTTCTGGACTACATATTTCACTACCAGTACTTGGCGAGCGTCCTCCGACTTGTCCTTTGTCTTCTGTCACCTCATTGTTTGAAGTACTCGACGCGTCCAATCCCAAACTGTGAGACAATCCAGCAATACAACAGCGCGACATCACGTCCAACAGGATGGGACTTCGAGAAGTGACATGCGAGGACGACCGCGCCCTGCAAGAGATTGCAGACTGTCTGGCTGGTTCGCACAAGATCTTGCTCGTGACGGGCGCAGGCATCAGTACCAGCTGCGGCATTCCCGTGCGTATCGATGCTGCTTTTGTTTAGTGTGGTATTAACTGTGCAAAGGACTTTCGATCCAAAGATGGACTCTACAACATGATCCCCGGGCAGACCATGCTCCCAACACCACCATCATCCGAGCCGTCCACTCCCACCCACACCCGATTTAGAGACCTCATGGCTGAGGATGGTTCTTCGTCTCAATCAAAAAGCAGAAGAGTATCGTCGAGTCCGTCGTCAAGGCTCAAGGGTCAGGATTTGTTTGATTCCCGAGTGTTCCAGCATGCTGAATCCGCCACAATGTTCTACCACTTTATCGCTTCGCTCCGACAAAAGATCCGCGACGAGGTACGGTCCACGAGCTCCGTCCACAAATTCGTCAGAGTACTGCGCGACGGTGGCCGGTTGATGAGGTGCTATACCCAGAACATCGATGGTCTCGAGCTAAGAGAAGGGCTTGTGACAGACCTAGCACGCGGGAAAGGAAACAAACGCAGGTTCATGAAGAAGCACTACGGGGCTCCGCGTCCTACGTTAACAGCCGGTACCGACTTCGATGGAGGGTGCGAAGTCGTGCAACTGCATGGTGACTTGGAAAAGCTACGGTGCACCATGTGTTCAACCCAGTATCCCTGGACCGACGAGCAGACCGAGATCTATATGGAAGGAGCCGCGGCGGACTGCCCAAGATGCAGAGACAAGAGTGACGAAAGACAAGCGAGCGGCAAAAGAGGTCTTGCGGTGGGCGCACTTCGACCGAACATTGTCCTCTATGGAGAAGATCATCCTTCTAACACTTTGCTCACACCCCTGATCCCTTTCGACGCCAGCTGTCAACCTGACGTGTTGATCATCATGGGAACATCGCTGAAAGTGTTCGGGCTCCAGAAGATTGTGCGGGAATTTGCAAAAGCTGTTCATTCACACAAGAATAACAAAGGAAGGGTGATCTTTGTCAATCGAACTCGGCCAGCAGAGAGTGTGTGGGACGGCATCATCGACGACTTTATCGCAATGGACTGCGACGATTGGGTGGACGATCTGAAGAGACGCCGACATGATCTATGGCTCCGACAAGGCGAGATCGATCTGGCAGTGACGAAGTCGCAGCAACCCAAAAGAAAACGAAAGTCCGTGGAAGAATGTGATGGGAAGGAGAATAGACCTCAGAAGAAGACGAAGATATCTGTGGACATCCCTCGTCCTGCAAAAGCCAGACAAGCCTCTTCCGGCACCCCTTGGAAGAACACGCCTGCTCCAAAGAAAGCTACCATACCTTCCGAGTACCCATGGCGAGGAATACTTTCACCTCTTGCACAGGCGAATAGAGCCCGAATTTCACCTTTCACGTGTCCGCATCGGACAGGGACAGAGGATGAGGCCGGCGTTGTAAGTCCGAGCAAGCGAAGATCGCCTATCCGCCCACCATTTTCTCCTTTGACGCCTGGCCCTCCTACCACTGCTGAAAGGGCCAACGACCAGACACCCGTCCGAGGTTTTCAGCGAAGGACACCAAAGCGGCCTGCTTTCTCGCCTTTCACACCAGGGGTTCGATCCGGGAGCAAACTGAAGAGGGAGATATTTATAAATAACTATCTGGACAACCCAACTTTACCCAACAGTCCTGCAGACAGGGACATGCAGGGAGCGCTGCCTTCAGATGAGGCAGACACAATCATTGTGATACCAAACAAGGCGGGTGCACCTGCGACCGAATTGAATGAGTCCAATTTTATGGCACAGATCTGGCAGCGAGTGAGAGATGGACGGTTCTTCTCTTATGCGCGGGATTCAGACTCCATTCGAGAACCGGCCGAAGAGGACATTACCGAGGTCGAGACACCATCGAAAGGTCCAAGAGGTCGGAAAATCGACGTTTTTGCCGACTGATTCGGTGCTGCGGACGAAATGATGGGTATGGACTCGTTTTCAAGCCCAAGCGATGGATAGACACCCTTGTTGATTTGGCACGAGGCTATGAATATACGACTGGAGGCAGCGCATTCAGGTAGAATAATGAATGGGAGGGGCTTCTCAGCGGAAGGCATTGCTTGCTTTGGGCGTCTTGGAGTTGTATGACCAAGACACTATTCGGTTCTTGAAAGAAAAGCGGTCCCGCAGGTGCCCAGAGTGCCAGACCATGAACAATGCCATTGCTAAGGACTTGACTGGGTGACTTGGATGTCACCAGAGTTGCTTTACTCTCTCTTTCGCTCGCATTTTGGCTTTTGCGCCAGAAGCATCTCGCCCGAGTGTTTCCGGCCGAGGCAAAACTCCTCATCCCCCAAAAGTCTGTACCACTGACTGCGCTGACTTGCTACTACTGCGAACCAAGACAACCATCGCTTGAAGATTTCTGACCAATTCTTGACGGGCACATGACAAATGGACCGCGGTATTAGCGACCGCCACGGCCTCTAGGCTGACCCATCTGCCCGGACGTGGGCGTTTGGTTGTTCTCGACTTTCTCCAGAAGTTTTGCCAGCCAGCGGCGCCGCCAGTATATCATTCCGAGACTTCCCACACCCCCCTCCCTCCCTCTCCCTCCCTCAAACCTCTCTCGATGCTGCCTCCGTGAACGAAACCCACCAAGGATACCCCCGGTGCTTTTTTTTATTTTCTAACTATCTACAGGACGTCGGCCTGCCAATCCGACAAGAAAAAACCAGTGTGCGGAGTCTATTGTATCTATTGCCGTGTCTTAAAAGAAGAAGAAAAGAGAAACAAGAGAAAAGACCGACCGTTATTTTTGCGCCCCGTCTCGGACTCTTGGATTTGCGGGCCTCGGTCTACGAAGGACTGCACCAACAACAAAAGAAAAAAGAAGAGGAAAAGTTCAGAGCCCTCGACAATCAGCCTTTTGCAGAGGTTGTGAGGAGGAGGACTGTTACATCTACTTAATCGCTTGGGATATTTAGTGCTGTCCCAGGCACTGTCTGGTGGCCCTTGTTTCGCTGCAGGAAAGCCAAGAGAGGGAACGTCGCAAAGACAGGAGAACATTTTCACAGGAGTAAAAACACACAGGAAAGAAGAGCACAGACTGCTCACGAGAACATAAAAGCTCATTACTGCCTCCTACAGTCGCCAAACTCGCTTCACCAAGGTCCCACGAAATATGCAGCCCCCCAGCAATTTGCCCAAGGGCTTCGACTCCATCGAGTCTACCATCGAGGCGTTCCGCAACGGCGAGTTCATTGTGGTACTTGACTCCCAGGATCGCGAGAATGAAGGTGATCTGATCATCGCCGCCGAGGATCTCACTACCGAAAAGATGGCCTTCATGGTCCGCTACACCAGCGGTCTGATCTGTGCTCCCATCACCTCTCAACTCGCTGTTGAGCTGGCACTCCCGCAGATGGTGGTGGACAACGAAGACCCCAACCGTACGGCCTATACCATTTCGATTGACTCGAATGACGAGAGTGTCACCACCGGCATTTCAGCCCACGATCGTGCCTTGACCTGCCGCACCCTTGCCAGCAAGAAAGCCACCGTCGACAGTTTCCGCCGACCCGGCCATGTTTTCCCGCTTCGCGCCAGGGACGGAGGTGTCCTGGAGAGAACGGGCCACACCGAAGCAGCGGTCGAGTTCTGTCGCCTAGCGGGCAAGCCCCTAGTCGGCGTCATCTGCGAAATGGTCCATGACGGAGAGCCTGTCTCGGGACAAGCGGCCATGCGCGAGCCCGGTATGATGAGACGCGATGCGTGTCTAGAGTTCGGTCGCAAGTGGGGATTGAAGGTTTGTACGATCGAAGACCTGGTCGACTATGTGCAGAAGGAGAAGACGGTGAGGAATGGCAACGGGCATGTGACCAACGGGGTAAATGGCCATCATTGATGAAGAATTTTGAATATGAGAATCACGAGCGTATTGCTAGACATGGAATGAAGATAAGATCGCGTACAATGAATGATTGCAATGTACTGAACTTATGGGACCGACAACCTCATGCGCAGCGCAGCTTCAACCAGTCACACAGTAATAAATCCAGCACAAAATGAGGCCAGGTTGTGGATGACGTCAAGCCGCTTGACCTGCTTGTTAGGTACACGCTTTTCCTCCCATGCATTTTCTGTGTCTCGGTCTCTCGGTCTCTTCTCACCTCAGCACTTAATAGCATCGTCGCATCCATCACGGGCTAATACGATACGAGTATCATTGCAACTCACGCTGGTGACGCTTCCCCATGTTTTGCTCCTCGTCCAATACTGCTAGTACTCGGAATGAAATTTCGCCCAACAAAACTATACAGATGACTGTCACAACCCGCAGGGTATTCACCTCGTGAAGTGACTCGAGCTTGGACTGTCCAAGAATCAATCTCGCTCGATCCTTCCATAACAGGGCTGGAACCACTCTGACTAGGAGGACTCGTACATCTCCATCCCCCGGGCGGCAAGGCGCAGGCTTGGGGGGTAATTGTGTCGGATTTTGCCAATTTTTGTGGTTGCCTCCCCTGGGATCAACCTCGTCTTCAGAAATCCACGTCGCCCCCCGAATGCAGGCGAAAAAACAATCAGTCAGATTTGGACCCTGGCTAACCTTCCAAGATAGCAAAGAGGCCACCAAGGCTTCTCTTCAGCCAGGTTCAATAATGTCCTCGTACCTCTTCAGGCGCTCGTCTCTCCTCTGCGCCAACCCGCATCTTCGACGGACGCCTCGACAAGGCCGATGGTGTCGCTTTCAGCAGCCGCTATCACCAAATCGCATCGCCCCCAGTCTCAGCCTCACGCTAAGCCGGACATGTTGCATGTGCCCGAATAAAATAGTCGAGCCTGGGATTTGCTTAGGATTTGGATCCTAAGGCCCCCTCCGCTCTCCGAACATGGTTCTTCTCTCTTCTTCATTCCTATTACTTGCACCTTGCTTTTGCCTTTCTGGTTTGCTGTTTTCGTGAGTTCCGCTGGAGCTCGGCTGAGTCTCACGTGGAAGAGTCGGACACATCTTTGGAGGCTTGTCTTGCCGTGGTATCTATTTCTCGCGACCAAATAAGGAGCCTCGTGTTCGGCCGCTGTCTCTCACTCTCCTCCTCCCCTCCCTTTAGCTCTTCTCTCCTTTGACTGCCTACCGATAACATATGTACGTACATAGGAGTTAGGAGTACACGCTCTTGTCTCCTGCAGCATTTCTTCGCTTCTACTTTGGCTACATTGTCTCGGCTATTTGTCTTTCAACTGAGTTCAACTAGTGCACCACACAGCATCATCCCAGCACCGACTCTAGAGCTCAGCTTTCAATCCGCATTGCAACAGGCGCTTCTCTCAGTTCACTTGGTACAGACTTACACCACCAAGTTCTAAATCGCAAAAGCTTGTGCCGAAGAATTCAGCAGAAAGAATTGTTTGCTCGTTGAATTGAGCAACAGACTCAATGGCACCCGCCGTGTCAAATCTCTTCCCTCGACAAGGCTTTGGTGGGAATGGTGGCCCAGGCGATTTCGGCGACGACAGAGGCCCAGGTAAAGGGAGCGGAATCCCGATAGCGGCAATTATTGGAATAGTGATAACAGTTATCATCGTTGGGCTCATTGTTGGCTTCTTCGTCTTCAGACGCCTTCGACTCCGTCGCAACAGAGCCGCAAATGGGTCGATCAACCTCCGATCTGCAACATCCAACAACCCCACAACTGGCACGCCAGCAACCGATCCCTTGAAATATGGCGCCGGTAGTGGTGGGGGTTATACCGCCACGGCCGACCAAAACCAGTCCCTGCTGGGCAATGCAGAAGCACCAGCCATCGTCATGTGGGACCCCAACGCCTCTGACCACGGCGGCGTCGGCTCCACGCAGGACGGCTTCGGGTACGATAACAACCTGAACCTGCAACGACCGGCCAGCGTCGCCAGTTTCTCTGCCCCGCCTCCCCGGTACGAGGAAGCCACCAACAGTACCGGAGGACTTCCCGCGCAAGCGCAAGGCGAGGCCGCGAGCTACTACAACCCGGCGGTACCGATGGGCCAGGAACGCGGGGCCAGTCTCACCAGCCAAAGCGAGGTCCAGGGGTCAAGAACACGCGCCTTGAGCGTCGACCAGCGCAGCGTCAACGGAGATCGGAGTCGGAGCATCTCGCGCTTCAGAGAAGAGGGCATGGTCGACGTCAGTGTCAACGTCGAGCCGAAAAGCTGACGGACCGTCCAGTCTGTCTGATGAATTCTTGTTTGGATGTTTGGTTAGCCTTTGACTTTTGGGGGTTAGTTATACACACACGGCCTGTTCCAAATATTCGAATGTTCAATGTTCATTGTTTCAAGACGGCGGTCAAGTGGGACGGGCATGACGGATGATGATGCCTCACTCACACCGTTAACGTCTGTGTATGTATGTATGTATGTACTTACCTTACTGCCTTACCTGCACGGCGTCCAGGGGAAAATATCACCGAATATGATACCTTGATATCTTGATATGTGCATGGTATGGTATGGTCTGCTACGCCATGAATGGATTTACTCATGTGTGGGCATGGAACACTTTGACTGTTCTGAAAATGGTACAAAACTTCTCTGTTATTTGCCAACACCTTTATGATTCCGTGCTCTATAAGGCGCTAATTAAAAAGCTGGTTGATATATTTTGGGGGTATCCTTTTTTCGGTTGTCCTCAATTTTCCCTGCTTCAAAGGCCCAGGTCCGCAAGCCCGCTCCCTATCCAGCTCGAAAACGCCAGCCTGATAGCGCCGTGACTTTTGTGGATGCAAGAGAAACTGTTCTGGGTTGAGAGCATAAGATCTGGTGGTCGGCCAGCACCGGGAGTGGCGACGCGCTCAAAAGGTGCACATTGCATGGAAAGAAGGGCAGAAAACCCAACATCAGCATGCACAGATTATCATGGTGCAGTTATCGCACAACACCACCAAGATGATAACGCCACCGTCCCTGCTTATTTCTTCACCTCTGGCTTCTTCTCCGAGTAATCCCTAAATAGACCCTGCATGTGCACGTTCGTGATCTTCTGACCTCTGCGGACCTTCCTCTTCTCCTTCTTAGGTTTCGCTGCCAGATCTGTCCGAGCCGGCTCTCCCGTAGACTTGTGATTCATCTTACGAAGCTCTTTGATTGTGTCCTCGACGCTCGGCAACGGGATCTGGTTCCAAAGGTCCTTGAACTCTTGATCTAACGGCGCGTGGAGGGTAGGGTCGTCGATCCAGACCATTCGCGGGTGGTGGTCCTTCTTGTTGCGAGTTACGAGCAATCGGTGCTCGGTCTCGAGTTTGTCGATGGCGTCTTCAACATCAGCCCAGCCATCCTTCAGTTTCGACACCTGGATCCCCATCGCCGTCTCCTGCTTCTGCAGGAACTGGAGTAGGGAGTCGGCATCGGTGATGTTGTGCTCCGGCTTGAACAGGAAGCTGTCTGTTTCCTTGTCATATGTGACTTTTGAGTTGGCGTTGAGGACAGCCAGGAAATGCTGGACAGTGGTCTCATCCCGTCTCTGGACGGGCAAGACAAAGGTGATCAGGTCAGAGGCGGAGATGCGCTCGGGGAACTTTTCGCGCAAGCGGCCAACGGCGTACACAGCGTTGGTGCGCACATCTGTCCCCGCCGGATCGGTCACAGGTGGTGCGTAGAAGGATGTCATATTCGGTGGCTGAGGCTATTCAGAGTGCGAATGTGCTTCTCTTTGTTTGGTGATTCCCCCTGGTTGCGGCGGAATGAGCGTGCGGGTGGGTGCGTGCGTGCGTGCGTGAGGGAGGGAGGGAAAGGGAGGCCTAGTCAAAGGATCCGCTTCCGTTTGCGGTAGAGAATCTATCTCATTTCGAAGTAGCGAGCAGGTGACAGAGCGAGGGAGCCTGTCGAAGATGACTGATCATATGAATGAGCGATGAAGTTGAAGAAGGCTGATCAAGCATGCGAGATCCTCTCCGTGGCTGTTAAGTCATGCATGTGAGTTAAACGGATTTGATAGGCGTGGTGAGAAGTGGGGTGGCAGGTAAAGCGAGTCTGGACGCCCCAGGTGCTACTACGGAAACGATTGGGCCAGTAGGCTTACATAACTAGGCTCCTGCAGGCTAGCCGAACGCCTACAAGGAGATCCGTGGGAAAGCCCCCAAGTCACGTTCTTTCAGTTGCCCGCGCCGCCCGCCTTCTGTCTGTTTAGAGATTCATTCTCGTGCATCTCCAATTTCATCTTGCCCTGCAACATTCCACCTCTCACCATTCACCACGTTCGCTCCCTCTCTTCTTCTTATCCGTCGCTTGCGCAAGCAGCTTCTTGCGCCATGGTGAGACGGGCCGAAGTGACTTTCATCTCACCCTGAAGTTGCGCTTGTGGTGGGCGCATTCTTCACTTATACTTCATCTGTCCCTCCTCCGCCCTTGACGAAACAATTACGACTCTTCAAACCCTCCATCATCACGATGGCAGCCGAAGTGGACGTTCGGGGCATCTCTGCCTTCTCCTCGCTCCCTGAAACGTCCCTCACGTCCCTCATCACTCAGCCAACGCCCGAGCTCGTCACTGCCCTTCTTCGCGCGATTGAGGCCAAGGTGAAAGAGTTTGAGCAGACCAAGTCTCAAAAGGTCAAACTCGAAATCGAACTCGAAACCGTTGTTCGTACAAGTGAGTCCAAGGCAAAAGTTTTACAAAACTCGCGCGACAAGGCCCTTGCGGAGTCAAGTAAACTTCGCGTCGAGTTGCAAACTTCGGGTACGATGATGATAATTCTCACTGTCTCTTGCGAGACTTGCTGACATGTATATCACAGAAAATACACGTTCAAGATTGGAGACTGAACTCGAGCAATACCGTGCTGCCAAAGCAAATGAGAGTTCCGAAATCAATACCCTCACTTCACGTATCTCCTCCCTAGAAGCGTCCAACAGGGACACCTTGGCTTTGCTCGAAGCTAAGAATGCCGCGTACGAGAATCTTTCCGAGGACCTTTCGACGCAGCATTCAAGGATTGCCGAATTCAGAAAAGAAATCAACCAATTGGAGCTGCAGGTGCAGTCCGCAAATGCGACCGTTGCGAGTGCGAAATTCAAAGAGCAGTCACTCCAGCAAGAAGTTGAAATGCTCAAGAAAAACAATGAATGGCTGGAGACTGAGCGGAAGATCAAGGCCGAAGAGCACACCAACTTCCGGAAGGAAAAGAATGCACGGATCTCAGAACTCTCAAGGTTGAATGAGCAGTACATATCTGAAGCTGAAACTCTGAGACGCTCCGAGACTTCGCTCAAACAACGCCTGGAGGAGCAGACAGCCAGGTTTGAAGAAACGTTGGAGGAAATGCAGAAGCTGCGAGAAGAAAAGATATCCGCCGAGGATGCGTTCAGAGTGGAACTGGAGAGCGTGAACCGTCTGGCTGAGCTGCAAGCGGCTTCTGCCGAGACAGCTAAACAGCGCGTCCAAGAGCTCTCTGCTGCTTTGGAGGAAGTCCGCGAGGAGGCTGCTGAAGAGATTGGCACCATCCGCGCCGAGATCGAAACCGAGCACAACGACCGGGTCGCTGCTGAACATCGTGTGGCCGAACTCGAGGAGTCTCTGCAACAGATGTCAAGTGAACTGGAGCAGGCTCGAACGGCAAGACAGAGCACTCCTCAACGTGCAACGAACGGCTCAGGCATCACGACACCGCTTCGACCTGGAACCCCCAGCGGTATTTTCTCTCCAGCATCCGTATCGAGAGGAAAGTCCCAGATGACCATGACTCAACTTTTCTCGGAGTACAAGAAGCTTGAAGCTGAACTAGCCAGCGAGAAGCGTGCTAGAGAGCAGTTGCAGGAGAACCTTGACGCTATGGTCGACGAACTGGAAAACAACAAGCCTGAAATTGAAGAGCTACGCGCTGACCACGCTCGATTGCAGAGCGAAGTTATCGAGATGTCCGCGATTGTCGACAAGACAAACGCTGAGCGAGATACCACCGTGAAGGAGTTGAGGAACTGCCGAGGCCAACTTGAGAGCAAATCACGCGAGGTCGAAGTTCTGGCTCAACAGCTTCGAGACAAGGGTTCAGAAATTCGGTACCTTCTCGTCGAGCAATATGTGCGCGAACGAGGCGAAGCCCTCACTCGAGAAGATTTTGAGGAGTTGGAGAGACAGAGTGAGGCAGCAATGTCGCAGGACATGGCAAATCTCTCCGAAAATCAGCAACTAATCAACCAACGACTCATTGTCTTCAGAAACATCACCGAACTGCAGCAACAGAATGAGAATCAGCTGAAGACGATCCGAAATCTAGTTAGCGAATTAGAGAGCAACGAAGCGAAGGATCGAGAACAACAGAATCATGCTCTCAGTCGCGAACTAGAACAGGCTCGCGCACAAATTGCCTCATACCAGGACGAACTGAGGACCATGGTTGCCCAGACCAAGAGCTTCGTCAAGGAAAGAGACATGTTCCGGAACATGCTGACTAGGCGAGGTCACTTGCCTAGCCAGGTTCAACCGAACGACTTCTCCCGATCGTTGCCAGTCCCCAGTGGAGAGTCTCCAGCAGGCTCAGTGACTGGCGGCGAATCCGACTACGCCAAGCTACTCAAAGATCTTCAACATCATTTCGATTCGTATCGACAGGAAGCCTCGACTGACCACACTGCCCTCAAAAATCAGGTCGCCGAGCTGAGCAGGAAGAACTCTCAGCTGCAAACCGAAATCAGTCGGACTGTCGGGCAATTGACGGCTGCAAACCAGCGATATGAAATGCTACAAGCTAATTATAACTCTCTGAAGAACGAAAACAGTGAGGTCCAGAAGCGGTCATACATCGCCATGGAAAATGCTACCAAAAATGAGCTCAGGACCCAGCAAGTTGCTGAAGAGCTTGTTGAGGCGCGTAATCTTCTGGACAGCCTGCGCCGCGATTCAGCGAATTTGAAGGCAGAAAAAGACTTGTGGAAGAGCGTCGAACGTCGGCTGATCGAGGATAATGAATCTTTGCGAAACGAGCGAAGCCGACTGGATAAGCTCAACGCAAGTCTGCAGACAATCATCAATGAGCGTGAGCAGGCAGATTCCGAAACACGACGTCGACTGCAATCCCAAATTGAGTCACTAGAGTCAGAACTTCAGTCGACCAAGAGAAAGCTCAATGACGAAATCGAAGGAACCAAGAAGACTGCTCTACGACGGGAATATGAGCATGAACAAGCGCAGAAGCGAATCGATGACCTCGTTACCAGCCTGAGCACGACGAAGGAGGAATTGGCATCGGCAAAGACGGCTAGAGACCATTTGCAAGCCAGGGTTGATGAGCTCACGGTGGAACTCCGGTCTGCTGAAGAGCGCTTGGAGGTGCTGAGCAAGCCCGCAGAACCTACGACAGAGGCAAGCGGTCCCGAGGACAATGCTTTGAGCAAGGAACAAGAACTTGCTGTGGAAGTGTCGGAACTCAAGCGTGATCTTGAGCTCAAGGTTTCGGAACTTGAACGTGCCAACGAGCAGGTGGAAGTCTACAAGAACATTAGCCAATCAAGCGAAGAACGCCTTCAAGAACTGAGCGAAACGAACGACCAGTATCGCGAAGAAACAGAGGCTGCCCTTGCTGAGAAAGACGCAAAGATCAAGGATCTCGAGCAACGTATCGAGGATATTTCCGCTGAACTCAATACCACCAATCAAGAACTGTCACGCCTGCGGGACGAACAAGCCGAGTTTGGTCGAAAACTCGATGAGCAGAAGGCAGGGTTCGAATCCGAGATTGAGCGGCTGAAGGAAGAGGCGGAAAAGAGTGCAGAGCAAGCTCAATTCAATCTTGAGGCTTCCAAAATTCAAGCTCAAATTGCCACAGAAGCTCAACAAAACTATGAGACTGAGCTGTTGAAGCACGCCGAAGCAGCCAAGACACTCCACATTGTCAGAGACGAAGCCAATCAACTCAAACTACAGATGGTTGACCTGCGAACACAAGCCGAGACGTCCAAGGCCGATCTTGAGAAGAAACAGGCCAGTTGGGAGGACATGAGAGAACGGTATGAGAGAGAGCTTGCAGACCTCAGAAAACGACGTGAGGAGCTCGCCCAGCAGAACAGCCTATTACACGGCCAACTTGAAAGCGTTACTCAGCAGATTACGGCTCTGAAACGTGATCGTGCAGCCCTGGCAGAAGACGTGAATGGAGAAGCGCCTGCCCAGCCCTCCGCGGAGCTTGACAAACTGCAAGAAGTCATTACCTACCTCCGGCGGGAGAAGGATATCGTCGATGTTCAATACCAGCTCTCGGTCCAAGAAGCCAAGAGGCTACGGCAACAGCTAGACTTTGCACAGTCGCAACTGGACGAGACGCGACTGAAGCTCGACCAACAACGACGATCTGAGGCCGATGCTGAACGCAATGCTCTCAGCCACAACAAGCTTATCGAGACTCTGAATGAGTTGAACCTGTTCCGCGAAAGTAGTGTTACGCTGCGAGCAGAAGCAAAGCAAGCCACTCAAGCATTGGCCGAGAAAACTCGACGCGTGGAAGAGCTAGAAGGCGAAGTTCAGTCTTTGCACGCCCGTGTTGCTGAGCTGGAGAACTTACTGGAGTTGAAAGAGGGCGAATTGAAACTGAGCCAAGAAGACCGGGACCACTGGCAACAACGCACCCAGAATATTCTCTCCAAATACGACCGCGTCGACCCTGCCGAAATGGATGCTCTTAGAGAGAAGATGACCTCCCTCGAGCAAGAGCGTGACGAGGTCCGGGTAGAGCTCGACAAGGCAGTTGCCGAACGCGACGAGGCTCGTACAGCGCTTCAAGCACAGATCGAGAGCACACAGGCAGCAGTCGACTCTGCTAAAGGCGAGTTGAAGACGAGATTGGAGACGCAGTTCAAAGGGGTCCTCAAAGAGAAAAACAATACTCTACGCGAGAGAAAGGTCGAGTTTGACGCCCTCGTGGCCGAACGAGATGCGTTGCACACAGAGCTAGATTCACTGAAGGAACAACTCGCAGCCACTGAAGCACCTCCTCCAGCGGCACCAGTTCAAGTCAATGGCGAACATGCGGCAACTGACGACGCTTCAGCTGTGAGCGGTACAACTGGCGCCGACACAGCCGTACTGGCAGCTAGGATCAAAGAACTGGAGGAGTCGTTGGCAGAGAAGACCAAGGAACTGGACGAATTGAACTCTGCACAGGAGGAGAGATTCAAATCAAGAGTGGCAGCCAATGAGGCCATCCTCAATAAGCGGCTGGCCGAGTTTAAGCAACAAGCCCAGCAAGCGAAAGTGGCTGCTCTTGAAGAGTTGACGGCGAAGCTGAATGCTCAGCACCAACAGGAACTTGAGACGCTCAGAGCTACGTCCGTGCCTGTTGCCAGCGAGCTGCAGAAGCCGTCCGAAGAACCAACAGGCGCCCCTGCTCCTGTGACCAACGGCGAGATTCCTGACGAGGTGTTGCTGTCTCTGTCAGAAGAGAAAGTCAAGTTACTCGTGAACAAGAACGAAATTGTGCGACGCATTGTCCGAAACAACATCAACAAGGGATTGGAGAGAGAAAGGGAGAACATTCGGAAAGAACTAGCGGCATCCCAGAGCTCCCAGAACGAAGGGACTCCTGCGGAACTGCCTGAGGACATGGAAGAGCGGCTCAAGGCCGAGAAAGAAGCGGTCATCAAGCAGAAGGAGGCCGAGTTTGAGACAGAGAAAGAAGCTTTGATCAAACAGTATGAAGAGAAGCTCGCTCAGGAAAAGCAAGAAATGACCAGCAAGCACGAAGAGGAGCTCAAGACTCAGAAACTCCAGTTCGACGAAGAGTCGGCGAAGAAAATCGAAGAGCAAGTCAGAAATGCTGAGCAGTTGGCAGAGAAGCGAGGAACTGTCAAACTTAACATGTCTCAGAACAGAGCAGCTCTGGCAACTGCGAAACTGGACGTGGTGAGAAAAGCAGCAGAGGAAACCCCTGAAAAGCCGGTCGGGGAAGTATGGCAAGTTGCCAAAGACGCCAAACCCACAGCTACGGGCACTCCAGCAGCACCAAAGCCAGCTGCTGGGCCAGCTCCTCCAGCTCCGCCAGCTCTTCCAGCTACTCCGGCCACTCCGGCCACTCCAGCCGCACAAGGCAGCGCGAAGCCAAACGTCCCTGTCAAAGCAGATGAGACGACTCAACCTCAGAAGGCGGCTCCCGAGCAACAAGCAGCAGCCCAACCTGCTTCGCAGCAACCTAAGCCAAACCCACCCCCGCAACCTGCGCCACAGGCCAGTCCTGCTCAATCTGCTCAACCGCCTAAGGCCGCTCAACCTGCTCAGCTCGCTCAATCCGGTCAATCCGAACCTGCAAAACAGCCTCAACCCGGGGCGGCCTTGATGCACCAACTTCAGTCTGGTATTCCGCGGGGTGGATCGAATCGTGGTCGAGGAAGCGGCATCCCAAGAGGACGTGGAGCACCCCGAGGCGGCCGCGGTGGTGGCCCAAATGTGCACACCGGTGGTAATCAACAGACAGGCCGAGGTGGAGGGGCCAATAGTCCGAACCGAGGAGCGTTGAACCCGCAAGCCGCTCAATTTACTCCCGGTGGTGGAAACAAGAGAGCTCGAGAGGATGGCGAGATTACGGACAATGGTGGGCAAGGGAAGAGAATCCGTGGCGAAGGAGCTGCGGCACAATAGCGGCCTTGCAAGCTCAAATGCTCTGCCGAAGGAGTTCAACAATGAACGGATGACGGTCTATTGCATGTTAATGGTAACGGCAGCCGTGGGCTGGGTCTCTGGCATCTGATTAGAACAAGGAAAATGGGCGGGTGCTGAAGAGTATGTCAGCCCGTGAAATGGGAAATTTAAATGGAAATGCATTGGGGGAAAGAGTGTCTACTATGTTCTGTACAATAAAATCAACGGGCTCGCTTTGAGCAGAGGTTTTCTACCAGATTTTCAATCCAATCATTAAGGGTCTTCAGGAAGCGAGAGGTGTCTATACACACGTGCCCGGTACTTGTATACCTCGTATAGAACTCGTAGAAGGATATTTACCCACTGTCGGGAACCCACATGTCCCACCACCACCACCACCACCATGACTGAATTCCCCACAACACGAGGCTGTTGGGCCAAAAGGGGCTTGAGGGGGTATAGAATATTCCTCTGTAGTATCGAGGCGGGGCTGGTGTCAGGTTGTGTAGGATGTGGGGAGTGGGACGGGACAAGTGGATTTGTATCTCCAGGAATTCTCCTAGACTTCATGACTTTGTAGTTTGACATGAGAACACTACATGTCCATCCGGTATACGTATACACAACTTGGAGGGGGTTACAGTGCGAATGGCTCACAAACTTTTGGACACGAGGAACTGGGGACCTCCTCCTCTCCCTCGTCCAATGGTAAGCTCCAGCGGAATCGGCGTCAACAGAGATGAACGGCGTCATGCATGTGAGAACCCAGGGCGGGGAAAGGAAAAGAAAAAGGAAAATCTTGGGTGCTAGCCAGCAGCACACGGTCGATTCTATTCTCACGACTCTCCTCGAAGTCCTTTTGTATTTCTCTCTTCTCCAGGACAACTCTTGATTACAGACACAAGTCAACATCCAAGATGCCAATCCCCACCGAACTCGTCGGGAGTCTTCCTCGACCGGCGTACCTCCAAAAGGCCTTTGCCGACTACGACGCCGGCACCATCACGCGCGACGAGCTCGTCAAGGCCCAGGACCGGGCGGTCGAGGACTCGTTGAAAAACCTCGCCGCGACCGGGGAGGCGTTGATCACCGACGGCGAGCAGCGGGCGAGTTCGTTCGCCACGTACCCCATCACCGACACCCTCGGAGGCACGGGTCTGTCGGAGAATCTCGCCGCCGACGGGCAGTACTTTGCCATCTTCGAGGATGGCCACCACCGCCAGCTGCCGCGCTTGGTCAAGGGCCCCTTTCGGTACAAGACGTACGCCTACGAGAACCTGAAGCGGTCGATGCCCCTGGCTGGTGGACACGCCATGAAACAGGCCGTCATCGCCCCGTCCATGATGTACCTGCTGTACCCGCTCGACGGATCCGTCGAGGGATACTCGCGCGAGGACTTTGAGAAGGACGTCGTCGCCGAGTGCGAAAAGGACATCCGCGGCTGTTTCGCCGCCGGGGCCAAGCGCGTGTCCATCGACTTTACCGAGGGTAGACTGGCCGCGAAGAATGACACGAGAAATCCCTGGACGGGGAAGCATTTGTTGCAAAAGTTCATTGAACTGAACAACCAGGTGCTCGGTAAGTGAGAGCCTGGTACCTATGATGTTCAAGGCGAGAAGAAAGTCCTTTTAGCCGTAGACTCGAACACAAAGAGAGGTTGTCCAACAGCACTTTGACTGGTATACAAGTTTTTGATGTGGTACTGACATGAACTCCCCAGACCGATTCACACCCGAAGAACGCAAGAACATCGGCATCCACACCTGCCCCGGCGGGGACTGCGACTCGGTTCACTCGGCCGACGTCGACTACCACGAACTGTTGCCGTCGCTGTTCCAGATGAACGCGGGCTACTTCCTGATCCAGCTGGCGTCGGAGAAGAACAAGACCAAAGTGTACGAGGAGATCGGGCGCACGATCCGCCGCGACGCCCGGGGTGTCAAGCAGGTCGCCTTTGTCGGTGTCGTCAACCCGCTCAACCCGGAAGTCGAGACGGCCGAGCACGTCTGCGAGGCCCTCATCGAGGCGGCCAAGTACATCCCGCCGGACCAGCTGGGCGCCACCGACGACTGCGGCTTCAGCCCCTTCAGCATCGACGTCAAGCCCAAGCACAAGAACAACCCGGACTTTGCGCGCGAGGTCGCCTTTCAGAAGATCGCGAGCCGCGTAAAGGGGGCCAGGATGGCGAGTGAGCGGCTGGGTTTGTGAGGGCGCCATCTCATCAGTGATCAGCGCGTGAAGGGGGGATACATTCCTGGTGGGAGTGTATGTAATCTGCAGAAAGTCGCGGAAAGCCCAAAAAGTTCACCCCATCTTCAGTCATGGTCACAAGCTCTCTTGCGTGAGCTTACCTAGCAGACACATTGGCCATGAATATAGACCATGATCTTGGACGATTTCGAAAAAGTAATAACAAAAAAGACTTTGCTAAATATGTGTAGAGGGTAAAGTACCTTGTACTCTGGCATATCGTGGGTTGTCGATGTCCAGCCTTGCCCCAGATGTTGTCGAGTCTCAGCCTTGCAGGCGGGGGAATCTGCCTACTGCGCCCTGTTGGCTTTGCTCGCCTGTCTTTCTCGCCTCTCCTCATCTTCAAACAGACCACATTCCAACCACGGTGTTATCTCCTCGTAACCTCGACCTCCCCTCTATCATCCACCTGTACTCGGTACAACTGTATATTCTCTCTCCCTCCAATCAAACAATTCGACACTCCTCAAGCTCGAGTCTCCCCAACTTTGACACGACGACAAGCGACCTCTCTTAACTCCTGCTTGCCTGTTTGAACCTCACCTCCCCTCAGAAGCGAGCGAGTACATAACCATGGATAAACCTCCTCCATCTGCGAAACCGTCGCCGTCTCAGGGAAAAGCAAACTACGTGTCCTCGTCGGGCCATGTTCTGGAGAGGTAGTTAAC
>NW_019173838.1:0-29701 GCF_001646965.1 Fonsecaea nubica | reverse complement strand
CGGGGGGGGGGGGGGGGGGGAAGGGAGGGTCTTGAGGAAAGTCATATTCTCTGTTACAAGGCGGCCTGGTCGCATGCCGCAGACCAAGCTATAACGAAAGCACGAATGAAGAGGAAGGTCTCGTGGTTCAGCCGGACTGTTCTCAACCGAATTGTTTCCACCCGCTTGTACTTGGTAGACTGGACGAAAAGAATCCTCCCTCGATGGCACGCTGCGTCGCCTGATTGACCCAGTAGGCATTGACCTCTGTTTTCAAGTCATAGGGGCCCCAGGAGCTGAGTAAAAGTGCCGTCTGTACCAATGCTATGCTCCTGTTCCATTGTGCGTTGATGTGAAAGAGGCTCCGAGCAACGTCAAACATGCGCTTTTGGCCTTCCACCACCAAGCCGAAGGGGCTTTCTTTGAGCGGGTGATCGTCGAGATATCCAAAAGCGCCGAAGAAAATGGCATGCAGGAGCATTTCATCAGAAAGGATTCTATGCTTATTGCGCTGATAGGGGATGAAAGTGTCGAAAATAGGTTGTCACCAGTAAAATCCTGGAACGGCTCGATGAGATGAGGAACACTGTGACGCTGCTCGAGGGATCAGCCACCCGAAGATCAGATCTCATGTGTCAAGCTTCTTTCGCACCTACACAATGAGATTCTGAAGGGAGAGGGCCTCTGGATAGACCTGTCGGAATGATTGCGGTGGTGGAGAACCTCCGGCCTCGGGGAACTTTCAACAAGACGCTCGCCGAGCCGGAACGGCAATAACGCTTTACATCCCCCTTAGTAAAAGAGGCTTCAACACCAGAGATGTATGATTCTGATGCCAGCCGAATATGGGCCGGACCTCCGTATTTTTGCGGAGCGATCTGCCACGATCTAAAGGCGCCAGAACCCTGAGTGCTGTGCTGCTCTGCTCACCCACCCACGATCTACCGAGCCCTATTTTGCACCCCTAAAAGCAAAAATGACAGAAGTGTCGACGCGCCAATGGTGTACAACACAGAGGCCACGGAGTGGCCCTCGTTTGAAATCAATCCCGCGATCAAAGACCTGATCTCGCGGTTTTTCAAGCTGCTCGACACACAGGACAGCAGCGTGGGCAACGTTCTGGCAGATGAGATCTTCGCACTCAACGGCCGTGCGGAGTTTGGAGGCCATTTCTTCAACGGCAAAGAAGGTCATTTCATTCGCACCAAATCCTTCGTGTTATGCTAGACTTCATGGTCCAGGTCCAGTCCAGCTCGCTGACGCCGTGCAACAGAGATTCGAGGGTCGAGAGACAGTGCCTGGAAAGTTGTGACGGAGCGGCGCCACGCTGTCCTCAAAGTCTTCTCGGCAGACCTAGAAGGCAGTGATTTGTCTTTAATCGGACACGTCGAGATGTCTTTCAACAACGGGAAGAGCGTCGAGGGCGAGTTTGCCGGACGATTGGGCGTCGAAGGCGCTACAGGCTCTTCTCCCAAACTGACGCTGTATCAAGTCTGGGCTGTGAGTGTTGAACCTTGATGTATTGGCCACAAACCGATCATCTGTGTTTGTTCTTTTGACACTGATTTGTTTTCCAGGACTCTGCCCCTGTCAACCGTGCTCTCATTCGTGAATGATCAAGATATAGTACTTCTTGGACGCACGAAAAGAACGGATTTTGTCCGATGAAAAACGAACGTTCTGGTGCATAGATGCTTACTGGTGCCTATTGAAGGCCGGCAATATGGTGGTTTCGAATATCATGATTCATCATGATGCATGCAAATAGATTATCGAAACGAGTAAAGCAGCTTTGATAGGGGAACAAGAGTAAAACACAAGCCACCATGAGTTTGATCTAAATGCTATCACTCTCTGGATCCAGACTCCTATATCAACAATGAGTTTTCTTTCTATCAGCGACTCCTTGCCTTTACATGTGTCTTCTCAAGCAGTCTCCACCCTCTAAAAAATAATACGTAAGTGATAGGATAAGAAACTCCATCGCTCAAAGCCGGCTTTTTGGCTCTTCCACTTGCTGCTTCAAGTACGAGTCGTGGGCGAATCTTTCAAAGAATTTCAGGCTTTCGGGGTTCATCACGGCCCCTGATGGCGTGATGACTTGGCCAGAGACAATTTGCTTGACTGCAAGTTCAATCTTCTTGCCATTGATGGTGTAAGGGATCTCCGGAACCTCGAAAATGAATTTTGGCACGTGGCGAGGACTCAGCGAAGTCGAGATGGCCGAGCGGACGGAGACGATCAGGGCTTTTGTCAAATGTTGTGAGTCTTTCATCTTGACGAACAGAATCACAGCCTCGTCGTTATCTTGGGGACGACGCTGACCGACACATATGGTTTCTTCGAACTCTGTGAATTTCTCAATCGCTTGGTAGATTTCCGCCGAGCCGAATCGTACACCGGAGGGATTGAGCACACCATCGCTGGATTGTATTTCCTCGGTCAGCATATGTACCAACGATCCACTTGAGCCTGGGGATGTTGACGAAGGAAACGGTTTCCCTCCGTCCTGAAAGACTGACCTTCTGCCCAACATGGTGAAACCGCCTGTTATGGGCGACGACGAAACAAAGTCGCCTTGGGTCCAGATATTGTTTCCGAATCGCTCGAAATATGCCTTCTGATACTTAGTCTTCCCATCTGTGCCCCAGAACTCGACAGGCTCGGACGGAAATGGCTGACGGCAAACCAACTCGCCAGGCACTCCAGTATTCATGAGAGAGATGGGGTGATCTTTGGCGCTGTCGAGTATGTCAATCGCCATCCCCAGAGCGGGGGCTTGAATCTCTCCCGAGTAGACAGGACTGGTGGGATCTCCAGAGACGACTGGAGAAGAGCAAAATTAGACCTTAGAAGCATCGATTGGGATGTCATGGTGGTCCTTACGAGAACATGCCAAGTCTGTGCCACCACTGCCAGACACAAGATGCACTGTGTCAGGAAACCCGGCATCGTAGAACCATTCGCATACCCTTGCTGTAAGGACGGAGCCCGCCGAAGATACAGTTCGCAAGCTGCTAAGATCATTGGTTTGCTCTAAGGTGAGAGTGTCAATGTATGAAGGCCACCTCTGGGAAGCAACAGACGTACTAGGGCAAATGTTTCTCTCCTGTAGATCGGTCAAGAATCTGGCAGATGTGCCAAACAAGGATATTCTGGGCGCGATATCAGCGACTGTGGTCTGTACCGATCTCTAGGTCTTCTGCTTCATACGTACTTCAGCTTCTCCACCAGGCGAAGGGTGACCAACGGGTCCGGATACAGCGGAGAGCCATCATATACGACTACACTGCCTCCGTAGGAAAGACCACACAGAACCATTGCCCACATGATCCATCCAGTCTGTTCTACTGTCAGTGTTATCACTTCCGGCACGACAGGAATGTCCCTCACCGTAGTATATTGGTACACTGTATCGCCTGGACGCACATCCAGATGAAGGTAGTCTTTCTTGACTTGCATCAGGAGTCCCTTATATCACGCGTCAGTCTCCAGAGCTCTCGCGTGATTCTTTCTGATTGACTTACACACGCACTGTGAACTATACATTTGGGGGCGCCGGTCTGTGATGCTCTTAGTCAAGAGGTCCATGACGTACTCGATGAAAAAGCATAAGATGTGAACTCACCGTTCCAGAAGAATATACAATAAATCCAGGGTGACTAAAAGGCAGTTGTTCAAAAGTCAGTGGACGGCCCTTTGCTGTGCTCAAGAAGCGATCCCAGGTCGTGCTGTCGGGTTGTTCCTTGGAATAGGGCTCATCGCGAATGATCAGCACCGCGCGTTTGAAATCAGCCACCTTTCGAAGCCGGCCTAGGCATTGTTCGTATTTCTCGGTCAAGGAGCGCAGCTTTCCGTTGTAATGCACAGAAGATTCGAAGAAGACAATCTTGGGCTCGATCTGCTCGAGCCGCTGCATGATGCCCTCTGTACCCATGTCTGGTGATGAAGTTGACCACAGTGCCCCAATGCTCAAGGTGGCCAGACAAGCCACAATGGTCTCGAAGCAGTTGGAAATGACGGCTGCCACGCGATCTCCCTTTTTCACACCAGCCTGCCTCAGAGCGTCCGCTATCACCGTGACCTGTTCACGTAGCTCTTGCCGCGTGATAGCTCGTACGGCCTTTGCTCCTTCAGGCACGGCGTATATAACAATGGGATTCAAGGAGTCCACATTCAACAAATGCTGCGCGAAGTTCATGCGGACTTGGGGAAAGAAATGCGGCGGCGGAAACATGGCTGCTCCCTGGACTATGGTCAGTTTATCGACACCGAGGCTTGTGGAGCATGCTTACCTGCGGCAGCACCGAGCCTTTGATATGCAGCGCATGTTTCGCGAGGCCTTCGAATTCAAAGAGGTCGGCCCAAAAGTCGGATGCTGTACGAGGGTCTATTGACCATGCATGGAGTTCTGCATAGTCCTTCATCGCAGGTCGTCGCTTCGAGTTAACCTGGCGACGGAACTTGTCCATGTTTGTTTGCGTCGGATCAGCATTCTGCCATAGCTTGCGTGGTGCAGCAACGTTGGCCATTTCCTGCTCGAGGAAATGTTATTCAAGCTCAAAGCAGTCGTTGTAGTGCCAACGCCTTCCTGAAATTAACCCTGGTAGCCCTGACGCCAGATTTATGAGCGACGAGTCGACAGAAGTCGCTCTGCAGCTGCATAGTTCTGGTTGGTGGAGGTCAAATGTGTCTTTGGATCCAGTTTCCTTCCCCGGGGGTATTCAGCTCGTGGATCCGCACTTCATGTTGCTCCTTACGGCCGCGGCGGGTCAGTAAGGGAGCCATCTAGTAGCTGCGGTGTCAGAGGCCGGCTTGATTTAGTCGTATGTTGTTGAGTATGGAAAGCTTTCCGGGGGCATTAGAACGAGCTTTTCTGCTAGCGTCAATTTACCGTGCGAGACTACATAAGGAGCCTGTAGCCATGTTGCTCTAGGAAGCTCTCTCTTCTTCCGAAAACTTCCAAGACAACAATGCATGTATGCACAACTCGGGGTGGGGACGTACTCGGGGCAAAGGGGCTTCTCTCCGAGCCAATCGGAGTGGGCAAGACAGTCTTCCGCTCCACATTGGCGCCACTCCTCCGAAGCCCGAAGTCTGGGAAAGAGTTTCTTGCGGAGAGGCGCATCCGGAGAAGGAAGGCACCAAGAAGACTTTATCCCCGAGCCACCTGAAAACATTCTAGGCCTTTTGTTATCCCCAGGATCTGATCCAAATCCTTCTGTCGCAATTCTGATGTCAATTCCACTCGATCCCAGATTCTCAGAATGACAGTGTTACGCACATTGACCTTTATCGAGCATGAGCACGTCGGGTTTGTCGCCGTGGCGTTGGGGTTTGTACGTTCAGGGTTCTCTCCACTGTTGGCATTCGATGCGATATCTAACCTGGAGCTAGTTGGCTCATGTCTTCTACAAGAGATTTGAACCTACTGCCATTGGTTTCCTGCTCCAGTCCGCGGTGTTGGGCGTGCTCCTCTTCGTCTGGAGTAATTTCTCCACCAACTTTGCGGTCTCCCACATCAGGGTCTGGGCTCCGGTGAAAGCGGTTCTTTTGTATTTCTGCACGCTTGGGTAGGAACTGGGAGCCAGAGTACGCCGGGACTGTAGCATGCTAACCTGACTTAGTGTCTCGATTGCATTCTATCGGCTCTATCTCAATCCTCTCAGCAAATTTCCGGGTGAAAAGCTGCGGGCCCTCACGAAATGGAGACACTACATTGATGCTAATCGTGGGACCACTCTTCACGTTATGATGAAGCAACATCGAGAGCTGGGCGATTTCGTCCGCATAGGTCCCAATGAAATCTCCATCGCAGATCCGAGCTTCATCCCAATCATTCACGGCAACAAGTCAAGATTTCCCAAGGGCCCGTGGTACCAGGACTTGAACTCGGACGTGGTCCAATCGCTCATCGAGATTCGCGACTTTGAAAAGCATAAATCTCAGCGTAAAATCTGGGATGAGGTTTTCACACCCCGAGCTCTGAGAGTGTACGAAGGCCGTATATTGAACATCCTGGAACAGCTGATAACGCAATTCAAAGGGGCTGCGAAATCAAAAGAGCGAGTTGATCTCGCCCTGTGGTCTGAGCGTCTTTTGGTCGATACCACTGGCAAGATTGCCTTTGTAAGTCCTTCTGCATCCCTGCGAAATCATCATGACCGAGTCCAGCAGGAAGGACTTTTTGATCCTGTTCTCTGACAAGGCCAGAATGTCGACTTCCACGCGGTTCAAAATGCAAAGGGCCATTTCTACGTCGAGTTCATCCATGCAACGTTGCAGCATGTTGCTTCCCTGGCTGAAGTATCTTGGGTGAAGCCGCTTTTCGCATATCTGCCACTCAAAAAGAGTCAACTTGCTCAGATCGAGCAATTCAAAACCTTTAGCGAAGAAAAGTTGTCGGAACGGATGCAAAGCCAGGGCTCAGCTGAGATTGATGTCCTCGGTTTCTTGATGTCGGCCGGGGAAAGAAATCCAGCCTACAAGTTGAGCACCCATGGCCTGGCTTCCGAAACTCGGTTGGTCATCGCCGCTGGAAGCGATACCACGAGTATTGCTATCACGTACAGTCCTCCCCAGATTTGTCCACCCCCTACGATAAATTATACTGGGAACTGAGATTGTTTTTTCATAGTTCTGCTATGTATTGGCTGCTCCTCGACAAGAAAGCATATCTAAAACTGCGACAGGAGTGTCGCACGATTTTCTCCCCAGACGAACCATTCGAGGCTGCAAGGCTCGGAGACTGGAAGCGAGCTCCGTATTTGAATGCTTGCATCAACGAAGCCCTACGACTGTTACCCTCTGGTCCAAATGGCATGCAGAGGGTAGTTAACACACCAGGTGGAATAATGACTCCTAACGGAATCAATATCCCCGAGGGCACCAAAGTCAGCGTGCCGACCTGGACAGTACACCACGATCCGCGCAACTTCGAAAAGCCATGGGATTTCATCCCGGAGCGGTGGATCGAAGGCTCTGGGTTCGAGGGTGCTCATAACACGACAGCCTTCATACCGTTTTCATTGGGCACGTATTCTTGCATCGGGAAACCGCTGGCACTACTACAGATCCGGCTGTTCTTGTATAAGTATGTCGGATATTGTCCCCAAACCCCCCTTCCAGGTCATGGAGCTGGACTTCAGAAATGTTGACTAACATTGCATCGTGCAGACTTATACCAGCGTTTGACTTCGAGCTTGCGCCGGGCTTTGACAAGAGAGCCTTCATCGAAGATACAAGAGCGTTCTTCGGATTAACAAAATTGCCATTAGTGGTGTCCGTAGCCACTGCTTCCGACTGAAAGATCCTTGTTGTATAGAGAAATCAAGCATTTTAATATCTAAACTCTTGCTCATTGGCTCCCTTCAGGCTTTCCTTTGAGTGGCCCGATTCTATCCTGTGTGATAGTCACCGCTGGCCATTTCATTTCAATCATTTCCATGTAATAACCGCATCGTATCAAGTCGACTTCTGTTGCTGCAGACGATGCCAATGAAGTCAAACCAGCAAAAGGTAGTTCCCCCTGGATTTCGGAGACCCAGTCCCGGGCATTTAGGTGTCTGGATATGTGAGGAATACTCCACCTTTTCGGCACAGTAGGATCTCCCGGTTGGTCGGATTCGCTCTTGGGTTCGACGCCTTTATGTTTGCTCCGTTTCGTTCACTTCTTCCCAATGTCTGAAGCTTCTATACCCTAATGACCAGGGATTAGAATACAGCGCGCGTCAAAGCATCTCATCCACACTGCCTCTGGTCCTGAAGAGGTCACAAAGCCAACAAAACATTTACAGCACGTCCGTGTGAACCCTTTCCAATCCCATGACCGCCACAACTTAGAAAAAAGCCACCCCCGAACTATGAATTTCGCAGCGTCGAGGACCCAGCTGAAACGGAGTACGGCGGTCGCAGGATCACTGCTATTTTGGTGGACGAACAGAAAGAGGTTGGATACCACTTTTGACGAAGTATGTACTTGCACTCGCTTCTCTCGCCCTTCTCTCTCTATACGTAGCCTTGGACGATTGGAAGGACTACTGAAATTATATCTAACAAAATTCGGTTGCAGCGACTCTCAGCTGGTCTCCAATACGACGTAGTGGTCTTGGGATCCGGCGCGTCGGGGCTGACCACCGCAGTTACCGCGGCCCAGAATGGCTTGAAGGTCCTGGTGCTTGAGAAGACAAGGTTTTTCGGTGGGACGACGGCCTATTCTGGAGGTGCTCCGTGGATCCCAGTGAACAAGTACCAGCCTACTATAGGAGTTCGAGACACCAAAACTGCCGCCGAGACGTATCTGCGCAGTGTTCTTGGTCCTACGCATTTTGCGAGTGCGGAAAAGAACATCGAGGCATATCTGAATACGGCCCCAAAGATGGTGGAATGGATGGAAGCCAATACCGCCGTCAAATTTCAAGCAACTACGCTGCCTGACTACCGGCCAAATATTGACGCCGCGTCCAAAGGTCGTACAATCATACCAGTCGACTTCAACGGCAGACTACTTGGCCAGGAGTTGCGCAATGTTCGTTATACGTTACAGGGCATGAAGGCGTTTGGGTCGATGCAGGTGAGCCCCTTGGAGACGGAAATTCTGCAAAATCCCTTTGGCTCGGTATCCAACTTGGTCCACACGGCAAAGAAAGGTGCCAACTGGGTTCTTGACCTGCTCGTTTACGGAAAAGGGTCCTTCATGGTCGGTGGCAACGCTCTAGTTGGTCGTTTGCTCCTCACTGCCATCGAATCAGGAGTGACGCTGGAAACTGAAGCTGAAGTGACGGGGCCACTGATGGAAGACAACCGCGTCGTGGGGGTGCTTCTCTCCGTTGCCAATGGAGAAAAGCAGATTCCCATCAAGGCTTCCAAAGGCGTTGTCCTTGCTACTGGAGGTTTCGGCAGGTCTGAAGAAGGTAAGGAGTTTGTGCCTCAAGACTGGAGTGCTGTGCCAAAGACAAACCTGGGAGACGGGATCCGATTGGGCCTCAAGGCCGGAGGATATCTCCCACCACCCAACGAAGACAATGCCATCTACGCACCGATCTCTGTGCTTCAGTATGACGACGGCCGCACGCGCTGTCTCCCGCACTTTGCGGGCGATCGGACGAAGCCGGGATCACTCATCGTGGACGAGGATGGGAAGCGTTTCGAGAACGAGTCGCGAAATTACCAGGACTTTGTTAAGAAAATGCACTCCCTCCAGATCAACAAGGCTTACTATATCGCCGACGCGGACCACCTGCGCAATTACGGCATGGGCATGGCGCTGCCCTGGCCCTACTGGAATCGCAACGTCCTGCGCAGGGGCTATCTGACCAAGGCGCAAACGATCCCCGAGCTGGCCGAGACCCTCAAGATCCCAGTGGCAAACCTACAACAATCAGTGGAGGACATGAATACGTACGCAAAGACGGGCAGGGATGTTCAATTCCATCGTGGCGAAGACGCCTACGATCAATTCTACGGCGACCCCGCCGTCAAACCGAACTCCAGCTTGGGGCCGATTCGCAAGCCACCCTTTTATGCTCTTCCTCTGTACCCAGGGAACGTGAGCGTCATGTATGGTTTGGCCACCAACCAGAACGCTCAAGTACTGTCCAAGGAAGGCAGCGTCGTCAAGGGTCTTTACGCCGTGGGTTGCGACAATAATAGTATCATGCGAGGCCAATACCCAGGTGGAGGAAGTAGTATCGGCCCAGCCATGACCTTTGGGTATATCGCAGCACTGCATCTAGCCGGTCGGCTGGGTCAGGCTTGAGTCATTGATCTTGTTGCGGTTAGAAGGGATGGACCATCTAGGGCAAATGTGAGCGAAGTCGGAATGGCGATTGTTTCCATTGGTTCTAAGTAGCGATGAATAGAACCTTTCAGTGTTCCGGGAATGGCACCTGTGGTCCATTGAAAAAGCTGAGGAAATGTGTTCTGTACCAAATCTCAAGGCAGCTATAGCCGATCAAAAAGTATAGGTATAGACCCATTCAGCATGGCTCGCTGTCGTTGAAATCTTGAAAAGCGCGTAACGGAAACAGAGCCGCAAACCGCGGGCAAAGTATTCCCCAACTCTCCTATAGACTTGTTTCTGTCTTTATAAAACAAAATATCACACGCTACTGTGCTTTTTTCAGAGAATGCCAATTGCTGCCAGCGAGGCACAAGAGAAATGCCTTATATACATGGTTTGTCTGGGCCTGGGGGGGGGGGGGTGATGGAACCCTCTGACATATCCACGAAGTCCACGTCACTAGTAGCTGATACGTGTTCTCGATTTCGCCTTGCACTCCTATTTCCTATCACTCATGCGGCTTGCCATGGCATGCGCAGTCCTATGATGAGCAATGTTAGAAATAGTAATGCTTGGTTGGATCCATCCACCCGAGCCTTGTACATGCACACATACCTGCATCTAGTCTCAACGTCGTACCGTTGATATAAACATTCTCGAAAATGTGCTTGACGAGCGCCGCAAAGTCCTTGCCAGGCTCTCCTGCACGTTTCGGGAAGACCACAGCGCCCTCATTTTGCGCTTGAATAGGCTCCGGAAGCCGCGCATACAGTGGTGTCTGAAACACACCGGGGGCTATGGACACCACGCGGATGCCGTACTCGGCCAAATCCCTTGCCAGTGGAAGCACGGCGCCGATGATGGCACCCTTTGAGGCGGCGTATGCGCTCATGCCCGACGTGCCTTCGAACGCTACAATTGATGACACAAAGATGATTGCGCCCCGGTCATGGTCAGGGTCGGGGTCTGTGTCGCCTTGCTGCTCGCCAGATCCTGGAGCATTTGATCCCTTCTCGCTTTTTGTAGTGGTCATGGGTTTGGCCCAGCCGACCAGCAGCTGTGTAGCTAGGTCTATGCTGCCGCGAACGTTGACTTGGAAGACTTTGTCCCAATTCTGAATGTTCAGGGGCGTCTGCCCGCTTTGGTCCACTGCAGGGGTCGGGATGCCAATGCCGGCTGCTGTCACCACGCCGCCGAGTGGACGCCCACTGGCTTTGGTCCATTCTTTGACAGCAGAAACAGCGGCCGCAATACTGTCGGTTGATGACACGTCTGTTTGATAGAATCGGCAACACTCTGCCGTGAGGTCCTTGACGATCAGGTCCCCAGCAGATACGTTTTGGTCCAGGATTGCAACCGAGCCGCCTGACTTGATTATCCCATGTACAGCCCCGAGACCCAGGCCGGACGCACTGAGGGAGACCTGTGTCAGATACAACTGGACACACTGTATCCAAAAAACACAGGAAGCTGAAATTTTTTTGACTCACCCACCCGAGACCACGAAGGTTCGACCTTCAATTCTTACCATCGTGCATGTATTAGCCTACAGCACTCTATATAAAATCTATCTGGTGAAAAGATGTACAATATATAACGTATTGCAACAGACGTGTCCAATGTAACAATATCAGTGAAGACACAACCCCTTCCTTGCATTAAACTTCGGTCGAAACTGTCTCCAGCTTCGGGCCGGATACTAGCTGTAGTTCCGGGCTTCGCCCAACACGGCCAACAAGAAGGCAAACCACCACTCTCGATTGTCCGAATTTCGCCAGATGTTTTTACATATTGTATAACGTAGAGGAACTCTTGTGTATATATCCTCTTCCCCTGGCCTATTCCTCGCCTGCATAACTAGTGAGACCAACATTGTGTGTTTCTCCGTCACCATTTCATCAACCACGGACCGTGGAGGAAACAACCTTTTCATCGCCTTTTTGGTGGACGCCCGGAATTGTGGGTCAAACCCCTTCAAACCTCGGCCTCATTAACAACATCAAGAAACGTTTCATCCGCTCTAGACTTGTTACTTGAGCTGCCAGTAATCAGGCTGGTGATATCTCTCCTAAATTCCGAGCATGGCTACTGGACCAATTGTCTTGGTAACCGGTGCTGCCGGCGGCATCGGCTTCGAAATTGTTCGCACCTTGCTCACAGAACTTGGCGGCTGCGTAGTGGCCAGCGACATCGCCAAGGGGAATCTGGAGAGGTTGTGCTTAGCAGACGCTGATCGGCTTGAAGTGGTTGTGGGGGATATCACTCAGGTAAGTAAGGTGCTCTAGTCTGGCAGAACCCCCAAAATAACAACTCTGTCCAAAGGAGAAAACGTCAATCGAAGCAGTAAGCCGGGCGGTCGACCGGTTTGGTGGATTGACAGGAGTCTGCCTCAATGCAGGAGTATTTGGACCGTGTCACCGATTGCATAATTCGGACCCGGAGAAATGGACGAAAGCCATCCAGGTCAACCTCATGTCGCACCTCTACACGGTAAGCTGGTACTCTACAATGTACAACAAAATCAACTCCCCCTTCTCCTGACTTGGTTGGCTTGAGTTTGCTGTCTCACTCCAACTAAACAATTCTCGACTTTTCAGTTGAAACACGCACTTCCACATCTCCGCCAGACTTACGGCAAAGTCATCTTCACCACTTCCGCCGCCGGGCATCAGGCTCTTTTCGCGGGCTGGGGTTTCTACGGTGTGTCCAAAGCCGCCGTGGCCTTCGAAGCCAAGCAGCTCCACCTGGAAGAGCCCTCGCTGACCGTGCTGGGATTATCACCGGGCCTATGCGATACTAAAATGGTGCAAGACCTGATGAACGGGGCACGTAAGTCAAACCCTCTCCCCCTCCCCCTAAGAATCTCCGTCTCGCTCTAGTGTATCCCTGGTTGCCTGTAGGCTCTATATCACACACAAAACACTAAACACTTACCGGGTTTTCTCTGCAGACGAGGGTTGGTCACAGGAGGATGCGGCAAATTACAGAAAGGCTTTTGCAGGGTACGAGCTGTCCAAGCCTGAAGTTGTTGGTCGGGCTTATGCATACGCCGTCACCAAGGCATCAAGGGAGATTTCCGGATCAGTGTTAGAATATACAGCGCCCGAAATACAAGGCCTTATTGCCAGTACATAAGTATCAAGTATTCGATGTAAAACGACGAAAACAAAGGAGTCGAGACTCAGTAATTGATATCTTGGAATGTGATCATCTAACTTGACGGAAGAAAAATCATTATACCAGTCACCTCCCTCCCTCCCTTCTCCGCCGGATGCCTATCCTAGTAAGAGGACTTAGTTAAGTGGTTAAATGGTTCAACCCAAGCTCCTCGCACCAATCTCCACTCGCTTTTTAATCACTCTATGATCCTCTTTGCTCTCGAGTCGTCGACAAAGATCCTCCGGGTCAAAGTCTGTCCCAATAGGATTCTGCGCAAACTCCGGACTGGCCATGAACGCACTAGCTTCGGCCGCCGAGTCAAAATTATCGACCTGCGTTTCGATCCTGTTACCATCCGGGTCGGTGTAGTACATGCTCGTCGTGGGCCCGTGGTTGATGCAGACAGACGGTAGAATCCCGAGAGTCTTGCGCTGACGATACGCGAGGGCGAGATCGTCCAAGGTGTCAAATGCAAAGGCGATGTGGTCCATGCCGATCGAGCCGGGGGCCTTGTCGGGCGCGTCGGGCGTGTTGATGATGGCGATCCGGTGGTGTTCATCGTCGTATCGGAGGAACGAGAGCGTGTCGTTCTCATAACTGGCATGTGCGCCCAGGAAGTCCTTGTAGTATTGCACCATCGTCTTGTATTTGTTGGTCCGGAGCACGACGTGAACTAGGTGAGCGGGCGGTTTGGTCTGAGCCTGAGCCGGAGCTTTTTGCGCGGGAGACATGGTGTTGCTATCAACACAGCAGCTGGATGAGAGTGAGGACTGGTTTTCTTTTTTTTTTTCCTTCCCTCGAATAGAATAACACAGAGGAGATCTTGCTTCGGGTTTCTCAGGGTAGAGGGTAGAAGTAAGCTTTAGATATAGTTGAGGTATCTATATCTGCCGATTTCGAAGCCCGCCTTCCGAACTTGGCTAAAGGACGAGGACTAGGCGCGGCCGACAAATCATGTGAGTCCATATGGTCTCGTGATGCTTGGTACCAACTGAGGTTCAGTTCCGAAGAAGTCTATATACATCTCCGTTGCCCGGGCTGCAGCCAAGGTCTCCGGGTGAAAGTTGGCGGACAAAACATTCAAAGCCAGTAGTCATCCGACCCGGTCTAAGTTTGGGTCGGAGCACCTCCCCTTAAGTTTGCTGGCTACGTTATGAAAGTTCAATACTACCTTCTTCATGATAATGCCATTTAGAGAGATATCGGGAAAAAAAAAAAAGAAAACTTCACTATTGTAACTTGTATTCTTTGTACATATCTGGTGCGACTATAGCCGAACATGCGGAGTCTGTCTTCTTGGTCATGCTGGTCGCATAGTACAGTGTGTTCTGCCATAGCCATGGAACTGCATGCATGTTCCACAACTCCAACTACAGTCCTCCTTTCCCACCTCGTGCATCTTCATTGTTCTAGGTTCTCATTCTCTTCATCAGTGATTGAGAGTCGCAACAATTCGGTTAGTCATGTACGGCACGATGTCGCCCAAAAAGAAGGCGGCGACGATTGCCAAAACGCCGAACGGGATGCTGGTGTAAAAGATGTACTTCAGCGAATCTGCAAAGGCCCATTGGCTGCCTAGAGCCCCAGCAGCGATGATGGTCGAGTTGACCCCGTTGACACTGCCCAGACTGGCGGGATTGGTCAGGAGGGTAGTGACGAACTCCGTCGCTGAGTCGACAGGGAGTCCGGCCTGAATCGCATATGTGGCAATCTCTGCTGGAAGTTTGGCGTCGAGCTTGTTAATAAAGATGTTGTAGTAGATGGTGAATCCAATCGATCCGCCAATCGCACGGATGGCCAGAGTCAGCGCAGCGGTGGTGGCAATCATGTCGTCTGGACAAGCAATGGTCGCGATGGTTGCCGCCGGCACAATCAATCCACCAACTGCAAATCCAGCAACGACGGTTGCCGCCGTCACAAAACCTGGATTCGTTGGATTGCCAGCCGCTATACTCCCAATAAAGGCAGCTTTTTGTAACACCGTTAGCTTACTCTTATTATGGAGATCAATGAGGGTAGAAGCGAGACTGATCATCAACTAGCAATGAAGGTCAAGGTCAACTTACTCATTGTGATGCAAGACGCGGCTATCGACCATCTCGCATACTTGGGGAACCGCGAAATGAACCAGTTCCCAAACACAGCACCGAAAATGTTAGCTGTTGGCATACCTGCACCTCTACCTCCAACCAGAATCGGGTCTGCCGGATAGACACTGCTGAAATACGTCGGGGCAAAGTTGGTAAGGGAATAGAAGTTCATGCCGGCGATGAAGGAGATGATAAAGGCCATCCGGATAACGCGGCGCCGGAAGAGCTCGGGTGGCGCGATTGGGACCTTTGCGAATCGAATTTCCCATACCACGAACGCCACGAGGGCGAAGATACCGGTGATCAGGGGGGCGAGGACCGCAGCACTCTTCCACGGGTGGAGGTAGCCGCCATTCTGCAAGGCCACAAGCCTAGGAAGACACGACAAGGTTAGTCGCCATCTATGGAGGGCATACACACGGCAAAACCTTACAATAGAGTCAAGCCTGCCAACGACAAGAGCCCGCCAATGTAATCGATGTCTCTGATGATGTCCCGTCGACGCAAACCGACCAGTCTCGAATGCTTAGACGGAAAGTATAGCAATGCAACTCCGACAAGTGCGATACCTTGGTATATGCTGGAATCTAGTTGTTAGCATAGAAGGAAGTGGCGGAAGAGTACGCTGTTATTGCATACCAGACAATCCAGAATCCCCATCTCCAGGTAGCCCTTGTAGCTAGGAGCTGACAGTATAGAACATATGGCCCGAGGGGGGTTGCTATGGCGGTCATAATTGCCACACTGTAGCCCCTTGCTCGAATGGGAACAACTTCGGTGATACTGGATGATGAATGTCAGCTTTCTTTGTCTCTTGCATTTCGGCATTGGCTCGTCCTGACCCTGCAAGAGCTGACAGTTCGGCGATACCTGCGCCAATGCCACAAAGTGTCATGGCTACCACGGCTTGGCCAAAGCTGTGGGCGGTGCCCATGATGATCGAGCCAACTATGACCAACACTGTCGAAGCTAAAGCAATGGGGCGCCGGCCGAAGATGTCTTGAAGGTAGCCAGTGAAGGGGATGGGAATTGCTGCTGAAAGGGTGTATGCCACTGGCAACCAGGAACTCGTGGTTGAGCCTCCGATGTCCTCGATAATGTAACTGGTACCCCCAGCACAGAAGTAGAGCGGCATCTGCGAGCCTGGCAGAATCGTTAGCATGATGTTTTCGTCACTAACTGACGCGGGACATGACACATACCAGTGTAGACGAAACAGAGCGAGAGGTAGGCCACAAAGGCACGAACGGACCAGTCGAGTTTCCCATCCGAGTCGTCGCCCTTGATGACCACGTTGTGCTCATGCTCGCCGTCTTTGTCCTTGGTCGTCGTTTCAAGCTGTTGCTCCATTGTTCCCACCTCACTTGCTTGCTTTGAGAGCTTTTCTTCCATCATGGAGTTGCTTGAGTGCTATGTTTGAAAGTTGAGGGGAGTGTTTGCTAGGGATGGTTTCCACAGGGATGCATGCATGAGGATAGGCATCACCTGAAGAGATATTGGAGCGTCAATAAAGACCTAGACCTGCGCAAGAGGAACCCGGGGCCCGAACCATATCAAATTATGCTCGAGGCTTTCAAAGGTCCAGTCTCGGAGAAGACACCTCCTCCGGCTGACTGTGTACTGTTGGGGCCCCACGGGGCACCGAGCCAGTCAGCGATTCGAGCTGGAAGAGAACTTTTGACCCGGTGGGGCGAGTTCCAGCCGAGGCCATCCAGCCGAGCTCCGAAGAGGTCTTCTTATTATACATTGGCAGAGATGAAGTCGATATGCATCCAGGAACACTCTGGATTTAAGTACGAAGGTGTAAGTACTAAAGGGTCGGTGTCTTTCGGCGTGTGTCAGCTTCGCAAGTCCATGCTGCGTGTTAGCGGGGCAGTACCTGCGCTCCGGGGTAATTCCAGGGTCACCTAGGTGTAGATGTCCAGCTACACTTAGTCTAGTTAGCAGTCCTCGGGTGCCTTACCCCAGACTAACAGGTAAAGACCCGTGCAGGTGCCCCAGGGCTTAGTGAGTCCTAGGGAGCCTTACGCCTAGGTCATGATTACTACTCGTTGCCACTCCCGCTGGGTGCCCACCACCTGGGTGGGTGCCACTACCAGCACCTGATGAGTCTGGGCCACTTGCCCCTCCATCCCCCATCATCCGCTAGTTAAGTGGCAAGTTGCAACCTCACAGTCTTTCTTCCATCTGCCAATGTGCCAAACAATTCCAAAATCATTCCACTATGTCTGTAAAGTGTTCTTTTGCAGGTAGTTAGCTCTACCAAACAACATATCGCCCTCCCTCCCTCCTCTCAACTCTTCCAACGTGGACGGTATCATACACTTGTCGCTGGATCTTCCTCTGTAAAGGGCCAAAGGCATAGCCTCGGCACAATGCCAGTTGCCAAAGAAGCAGTCCCCAAGTCTACGCTGGCATGCGATTACTGTCGGCTGAAGAAGGTCAGATGTACTGGTATCTCTACCCGGCTGCTGGTTATTCTGTCGCCCGGACTAACAGGTATAGGACAAGCACCGTGTCGAAATTGTGAGGTAAGAAACATCCTCATCCCTCCAGAATGGGATTCAGACGGGTAGCTAGAACGGCTCATGATTTCCAAAGTCTCATGGCGAGGTGTGCCATTTCACTCCCTCAAACAGGAAGATCCAAAGGAAGCCACGAGAAGCGAAAGAAGTCCAGCGGCTTCTCCAGAATCGACTCGAGAAGGCGGAAGACCTTTTACGCCAGGCTGGCATCGTTGTTCCTGCCACGCAACCCTCCTCCTCTTCCTCAAAGGAGGCTCAGAGTGGCAGTACTTGGACGGCAAATGTGTTCTCGGAGCCTCGAACCCTGGATGCAGAGTATGAGCGCTCACAACTGCTGGGCAGCGAGACATGTATAGGCACTGATCGACCGTCTGGCATGGGATCCATATCGACTCAGACCCAGACCCAGAACCGGAATCAATTCGCTAGCAATCTTGCATCGCCTTTCCAGCACTCACAGGTACCATTTGGTAACTCAACTTCCGACGACAGAGACGCGAGAGATGCAACGCTGACTCCACATGGTAATATTGCTGTTGCTTCGAGCTATACAAACACATATCAACCTTCAGCCACCCCGCCCGATACGCGGCAGGCGAATCCGACCCTCCGTCCCCTCAAACTCCAAGGAACGCCCATTAGCACAGAGGCACTTCAGGTTCATGGTGCCACAACGTCAGTACACGACGGAAACGAGCCAGCGGTTAGTGATCTCGGAGTGGGTGGATATATGCCACACAAGCTAATGCTGCTACTAGAGCCCAGTGGAAGAACTTCACGGTCTCTTGCCTCCCCCTTCCATACCAGCGATTGCCCACTAACATCCACAGGACCTGGATCCTATCTGTCGATATGCAGCAATCCTGCGGCAGAATGGGTGTCCAAGCAGATTGGCGTCTCGGGCTTCACAGATAGTGCCGCATCGCTCACGAGTACCGTATATCGCGACTTGAAGATGCAAACGTCCATGCAACGTGGGAGAGTGCCGGAACCGGACCTCGCATGTGCCAGAGATTATGCCGCAGGTGCGTGAGAACTTTTTCCCCGTTGTTGTCCTTGGTTGGCTCACTGCTAATGAAGGCTTCCTCAGCATATTTCGACCATGCCTTCGAATCGGCCTTTGATATCGTTGATCGAGCGTCTTTCGAAGCGCGCCTAACCGCTCAAATTCTGAGTTCTGCTTCTGGGGATGATCCAGCATGGTACGCTCTGCGCAATGTCGTCTATGCATTTGGCTGCAGAGCGTCCACCTATAGAGAGACAGTGCCAGAGTCATGGGCGGAGGCGCAAAGGAAATCCTGGCAGTACTTTGAAAATGCTCTCTCAGTTCACACCGAGCTGGTTTACTTTCGATCGAATCTTTCCGCGGTGCAAGCGCTCTTAGCCATGGTAGGTTCTGCATGTCGCCCACAAGGCTGTATGGATGAAAACCATTGACCCTGTCGTTGTAGTCCCTCTTTGTTGAAGGAATGGGCAATCCGAAATTGGAATATATGCTCATCAGTACCACGGTACGCCTGGCTCAGTCCAAGGGACTCCATCTACAGCCGCCCGCGACGACCAAACTCTCAGCGGCTGAGATAGCCCTTCGAAGCCGGCTGTTCTGGACCATGTACTTCTATGAGAAACATATTGCATACCGAGCTTGCCGCCCATCAGTATGTTTTGCGCCTTGGCCATCTGCCCCTGCAACCCCCCTTTTCTCTCCCCTGCGGGTCGAGGTTTGAGTATACGGCTCACAAATTCCATCAGATGATCAACGACGATCACATTGACTGCCAGCTTCCTGAACCCATTGACGGACAACCTTCGATCAAAACAGAATTCTTCCACCATGTTATCCGCCATGCACAAATCTCATCTTCTATCATTGATCAACTGACCGCGGCAAAAGCTCGTCGACGGAAACCCAGCAAAACAATCGAGACCGTCAACGAAATTCACCAAAGACTCAAGTCCTGGTACGACACAGTGCCAGCGACTTTACGATTCCGACGCTCGCAGCCAGTCCTGGCTTCTCCAGACCTACAGATGAGTCACATCACTTATCTACACCTGGCATACCACGGAAGTTTGGCAGCAATACATTCAGTGTTCGCCTACCCCTGGGAATTGACACGGCTGGAGGCTGGCTCAGATGTCGACCTGAATCCACAGATCGACGCAAGCACACAAACCCTTGCCGAAGCCGCCCGAAACATCATACTGACCACGAAATATCTACATCTTTCCGCGGCAGCTCCAGCGTGGTGAGTGGCGTTTTACCAGTTCCTTTCCACCCTCTCCCTTTGTCTTGCGCTTCCTACTTTTTTTTCTAACAATGTACTACTATGCAGGGAACTCTTCTTGTATCCTATTGTAGGCATGATCAATCTGTTCGTCTACATTCTCAAATATCCCACTCGGTCCTCTGTCCCTTCCGATTTGGGTCTACTGCAAATGGCTGCCGGGTACTTTGGATACTTAGACTACGCTACGACATCGACTAAGCGGTTCCCCTTCACAAAAGATATTGTAAAACTTGCTCAGAATGCTACGGAAAGAGCGCAGGGCTCACACAGAGGCGGCAGTGAAGTCCTACCTGCATTGACAGCCGGACTTGAAACCAACGGCAACGACGGGATGGATCTATGTTCATGGGACGAGGTAAGCTTCTTTCTTTCTTTTTCAGAGCACCTACTTCAGTCGCCTTTTTCTTGGTCATGTTTTCAATGCTAACCGTTTTCTATTCTTGCTTACAGGAATTCGGAGATTTTGATGTCAACGAAATAGGCCTGGAAAATTTGGTCTGCTTCCTGCCCGCCCTGACTCAAGTCTCGTCAATGGCAATGGACACTTTGCCGGATGGCTCGATCGACTTTTCCATCAGCAAGTAGTAGGTAGACCATTCAAGTCTTGTGTTCGATATCCCCCTCAGAAAGTTCAATCTTGTAATAGTTGTTATATGACTATGTAGGATGAGCGAGTAAGCCTCAAATTTCGACAGGGCAGAGGCGAATCATCCTTGCGTTCTGGCCTCGTGGTTCGCGTTGTCAATGTCCGATATTTGCTGCGGAAGATTTCCCGTGGTCGGGTCTGCAGTCAACTAAGGACCAACATCCTTCCACTGCCACTTGATGACTTTGCCAATATACATATACCCGCTCCTACTCGGAACTGCGCGTGCCCGTGGGCACTAGGTAGGCTGTTGCTTGCCTTCCTGCACGGTTCAGTTGCCAGAGACCCGCACTCGAATGAATTCGGTTGTCTCAACCGACTGGGACCCGTGCATGTTTCTGCGAATCTGGAGAGGATCTCGGGGCTCGGAGGGTTCGGAAGAGTCGGAGGTCAGCCACTCCGGCTTCCGGGAGCTTGTGGGCCGGAGTGGCTGAGGACCCCGGAGACTCTCCACCCCCCCCCCCCCCCTCTTGTGTTTTTTCATTTTTTGCAGATTGATTCGAGGGTGCTCGAGGAAGTGATTCACTTTAGGAGACTTTTTTGCCACTTGGTTCTTTCAGGTGCAAACTGAATGTCCACTCGCCGAACCTTCACTAAGCTCCCGGATTCTACTGATGAGCTGATGGTCCCAATCCAGCAGGGGCCGTTCCAAACACAAACTTGCCATTTTTACTTTTTACTTTGTAGCTCTAGCTTGCGCTCGGTACTCAGTAATCTTGTCGAGCGTCTTGAGAACAGAAGCGCCGAGCCATTCGGGTCTCGTGCGAGTCAGTCCCTGCTCGATGTCCCAGGCTTTCCCTCCTTCGACGTACAGGATCTTACCATTCCACTCTTCACCAATACACAATCCAGCCAGGACCTTTGCCACGTCTTGTGATGAGTTGACAGGGAGCTGAAGAGACTCAAAGACAGGGAGAACGTGCAGCGCGGACAAAGGGGTGGCGGTGACAGATGGGCACATCCCATTGACACGGATCCCGTGTGTAGTCGCGAGAGAGCCCGCTAGGCTGCGTGACAGTCCCAACACACCGGACTTTGTGGTCTAATTTTAAGGGGTCAACAGACAACATCCCTTGTATGTATGTATTAGGCGGGCAAACGTACGTTGTAAAAAGGCGTCTCAGCCGGACATAAGATTCCAGCCGTCGACGAAACCAAGGTCAATGACTTGTTTCGATGCGCAGAATCGCCTTGTCGCAGGTAGGCTGCTGCGATGTAGGCAAAGAATAACACACCGCGCAAGTTCACGTCCACGATGCTAGTGGGTGGCTCCTGTGCCGTTTGTGAGCCCAGTAAATACGGGGGAGGAGAGAGAGGCTTGGGTTCGCGTCGAGGACGAACCAACGAACCTGGTCGAGGCTCTGCAGATCTGTCGATGGGTCGAACAGGCCCTTGGGCTCATATATGCCCGCATTAGCAATGGCATGATCCACCGCTCCATGCTTCTTGTACGCTTCGTCAAACAATCGCAGCAGCTCCTTGTATTTGGAAACATCGGTCTTGACGAATGTCGCCCCAGTCTCCAGAGCTACCTTGCCGCCTAGCTCGTCTTGTAGGTCTCCAAAGACGACGTGTGCTCCGTTCTCACAGGCAAGTCGAACAAAGGCTTCTCCAATTCCACTTGCTCCGCCTATGATTTTGCGTTAGCAGATGGCCGAAAGGCTCATATGCGTAGGTATTTTATGTGTCAGATGGAATATCCCCCGCAAGGAATGGTCCTTCCTACCTGTAATGACGACGGTTTGATCTCGCAAGGAGTGGAAATTCTCCGGAAATTGAATTAGAGACATTTCACAGAAGTCTGCAGGAACAACGACCGTAAGAGTCCCTCTCATGTTCTAGTGATCATATTCTATTATCATACCACAAAACACAGGGGCCCGGGGATTCTATATTGGCCGCCCTCTCGGGAGGCATGTACTGTCTGGAGCGGCGCAGGAGTCGAGGGATCTCGGCCCGGTAGCAACACCCTTGGAACCGGACTAGATTGATGCGATCGCCCTTCAAGTCGAAGCCTTATCTTTTACCGGGCGAAAAAAATTCAATGGAACGAATATACAGCAATCTTACATCTATTCTCTTCTGTTCGTCTACTAAAGTCCGCCGGTATTGGGAAAGGGCAGATCTAGCTGCAAATCATGGCGATCTCGTCTGCCACTGATATCAATGCCTCTGATTCCCAAGACCATGCAGCAGAACCTCATCAGAACGGGCACATGAATGGCAATCAACTTGAAGCACGTACGGAAGCGCTCGAGGATGACCGTGTCCTTATCGCTGGAGGCGGACCCGTGGGATTGGTGTTGGGGAAAGTACTGAGCTTCTATGGCATAAAATCCCTCGTCCTGGAACGTAACGCAACGACCACAAGGTGAGCCGGCAATAGTCCCATGCATGATCTTTGTACTTCTACTTCTTTTGCTAAAATAAAACGCTACTCGAGATGGCCGAAAATGGATTTGACCAACGCGAGATCGATGGAACTGTTTCGCAAAATCGGGCTCGCAAACCAACTGCGCAAACAAGGTGCGAAATCTGGCAACTTCCAACTCGAAACACCCATTAAGGCGTTTCTCACTAAACTTGATTTTTCACAAGGTGTACCGCCCGAGTTCCCAAGCAGTGTCAAGATATCCAAATCGTTGCACGAGCCAGAATCGATCTCCGAATGGCCTCATCCCAGCGTCAACGAGTATCGCAAGATCATTGCCGCCTCAAACGACGGCAGTCTGCCATTGGAACCTTACCAACGCCTTTCTCAAGCAGTGTTTGAAGCTTGGCTCAAGGGTGTGTGCGACAAGGATCCGTTGATCGAAATGAGGTTTGGCTGGAAGGTGGAGGCGACCGAGGAGAGCGATGACGGTGTCGTGACAACTGCAACCAACCTCGCAGAAGGCCGGACATCATATATCTCATCCAAGTTTGTGGCAGCGTGCGATGGTGCATCCAGCAGAATTCGGCGTGGTCTTCAAATCCCCCTAGATGGCGGACCAGTGTATGCTCTCGTGCCCCCCTTCCCAGGTTCATCCATTCATCGATTGTTGATTGTCTCTCATTTGTTGACTGCTATTACTGATACAGGCCGACGTACACCCTTTTGATCCATTTCAAGTCTCGTGATCTGACCCGGCTCCATCGCCAGGGTCTGTTCTGGCACATCTTTTTCCTCGACGAGGGTCGCTTTCGTGGGGCCATCATCGCGCAAGACGAGAAAGACACGTGGACAACCCACCTTCACATCCCCATCGGACAGGACCACGAGACGATTGATTCGCATGACGCCGTGTACCAGGTCCTTGGCGGATGGAACGCGCCGTATCCCATCACCATCGACGAGGTCCTAGTCAGGTCGACCTACAGACCGAGCATTGCAATTGCTCGCTCATTTAGAAGCCCCAAAGGACGGATCTTCCTGGCTGGCGACGCGGCTCATCAGAACATTCCGACCGGGGGCTACGGCATGAATATGGGACTGGGAGACGCCTTCGACCTGGGCTGGAAGTTGGCAGCGACAATCAAACAGTGGGGTGGTCCAGCGCTGCTATCCTCATACGAGGAAGAACGTCGACCAATTGCCCTGACTTCGATTGAGCGCTCTGGAGTCCACAATGCGGTGCATAGTAAAGCTGCTGAGCTGCTGGGAGCACGCGGGCGTCTGTCTGAGCTGGACGCAGAATCGAATCGAGCCGTGCGCGACGCTGTTCATCATCACTATCAAGAGCACGACGGGGAGAATAAGGACCTCGGCATCGAAATGGGCCAGATTTACAAATCAGGGATTCTGATCGTCGACGCACGAGAGCCGCTGCCGGAGTGGGTTCCCTCAAGGTACATTCCGAACACATATCCGGGTAGTCGTGCTCCTCACGTGTTCCTCAAGGACGGCACTACACCGATATACGACCTCTTCGGCACGTGGTTCACTCTGGTCGACTTTTCAAGCCCTTCTTCATCCCCGTCTGGCGAACAAAACACAGGCAACGCCTTTGTTGACGCAGCCGCCGCCATCGGATTACCGTTGAAACGTGTGCAGCTCCAAGGAGAAGACCATGCCAGGGTGCTGTGGGAGCGGGATTTCGTCCTTGTAAGACCAGATGGACACGTGGCGTGGAGAGGGGACACGACTCCCAGTCAGGAGGATGCCACTAAGATCCTACGGACGATCACTGGCCATGTCGAGCCCAAGGCTAAGGCTGGGACTGGTGACGACGGATCAAACGGTGTACATGTTACAACGGCACCGAAGACGTTTTCGAGCATTGGCACGTTGTCCATCCAGAGCACCAACTACGAGTATGAGAATATGGGAGAGTTCCAGCGGTAGTTGGTGTAGTAGCATTTGAGATGACAGGGTTAGAGATACAGGGGTAACAGTTGAGCATAGTTGAAGCAGTAGTAGCGCCAAATCCAGGATAATCGGGAACTCGCATAAGAGATCAAGGTCTGCCCGATATACAGAAAGAGGGAGACGGGTCTGGGTTTGTATCCATGGACATAGAAAGAGTATATAGTTTCTCTATGCGATACACAAAATTTGCAGACACACCCACATTACGGTCCGGTTCGGTCCAGTACACTATGGCGACTTGACCTTGACGTGCGCGACCTTGATAGCCTTGGGCAAGCGATTCAACCGGTTTGCCTGGTAGATCTCCGACTTGGTCGCATCGACGTGCGCTTGCACACTATCCCAGCCAATATACGCCACAAAGACCTTACTCGGGGTACTCTCGTAATCGACCTCTTCGAGCGACCAGCCCGAGGAGATTTCGCCCGAGAAGCCGGGCACGCCGTGTGCGCGTAGGGCGTCCAATAATCTGAGTAGGTCGGCCTCGAATGCCACGCCCTCCGTGCTCACCTGGTCGACGGGGTAATAGGCGCGCAGGATCTCTGTGACGGGTGCCTGCAGAGCCGGGGTCGGTGGATGGGGAGTAAACGATACGTGGAACGCCTCCGACGTGGACTCAGGGTTCACCATCGACCGCGCGGCCGCCAGGAACTCAGGGTACTCTGGGCGCGCTTGGTAGGCTTTGTGGGCTTCGAGAGAGTCCCAATCTAATCACCACCACCACCACCACCGGCAATCCAATCGTCAGTTCAGCCAATCTGAGAAGGATCTCGATAGGGTAGGGGGCAAGTGAATGCGCAACGCAACGCAAATATGTTGTCGACAGGCATGCCTGGGGCCCGGGTGCTTAAAGTACTTACCTAGCATTAAGTGAACGTGCGCGGAATTCTCCTCCTCTATGCCCCAATAGTTCTTCTGGACACCGGGCGCGTGCTTGCCGACCTCGACCATGTTTGCCATGACTTTACCTTCAGACGTGGAGGTGTCGTTGATGTCGACGCCTGGCCGAAGGGGGAGGAAAGCCACCTCCGTCACGGGAGCCATCTTGTCGTATCTGTCGGGGTCACGTTGGCGATTCTCGTTCTGAAGCTTCCTCAGCCGGGTGTCACATCGTGTTCTGAGCCTGATTATATCAATTTCCCCTCATCCTCGGCTGTCGTGGTGTATTGGTCACGGTGGAATTGGAAAGACACAATTTGTGTAGCCCCGAGGATGTCGACATCCGACCACCCAATCGGAGGCCCGGGATTTCAACCTCAGGGAGCTCGGCGCCCGCGCAGCCTCGCTAACCGGCACCAAGCAACCCTAACCCCAATCTTTGGTGCTGGCTCCTTAGCATTCCATAGGCTCCCCGCCGCTTTCTCTAGGGCCCGATCCCATCCGCTACATCATGAGACAGTCGAAGCGAGGATTAACCGACGATCATTCACAGTGCGGCTGAAGTCATTGGCCTCCTCGCGCTATGTTACGAAGCCTAATCTTACCCTCTTTTAAGAACTTCAGTTGTATGATAAAGCCGTCATCGCCGCTAATCTCCTGTGCCTCTACTTCTTTTCTCGGCGACGTTTAGCTCAGAATCGTCCCCCGCTTGTTGAAACCACCATGTCGAACCGCTTGGGCCTGATTCCAACCTCGGACCTCACCGAGGATCAAAGGTCACTGCACGACGACTTCACCCAATCCATCCAAGCGCGTTACCACTCCCCGTCGCGGTCGCCGCGGCTGATTCTCGACGACGGCACTCTGATTGGACCATACGGTATCCTGCTCCATCATCCTGAAGTGGCGCGGCCGTTCCAGGCCATCGTCAAAGCCCTGCAGACGATCCCCGGCCTGTCTCTATATGGCCGCGAAGTTGCGATTGCGGTGGTGGGGTCGCGCACGCAGGCCGCCTATGAAAATTACGCGCACCATATCATCGCCACTCAACGGGCCGGGATCACCGAGGCTGAATTACAAGAGATCAACACAGGCAGATGTCCCGGCACGTTGACAGATGAAGGGAAAACCGTTTTCGAGCTGACGACCGCTCTGGGCAAGCCGGGGCCTCTCGACGAAACGATTTACGACAAGGCGGTACAGGTGTTGGGCAAGGACGGCGCAGCAGCCGTCATCCATTACACGGGATTTTATAGCTATGTCAGCGTGATCCTCAACGGGTTCGATGCTAAGGTACCTGAGGATGCTCGAGGCTGAAGGTAGAGGCATGCCATTGATGGTACATCGTGTCTGGTGCTATTCCTAGAAGGTCTTCTCGACCCATTAAATACTCTAAACTCTTACAGGGCTCACAAGAGGAGAAGAATTTATGGGGCACCAGTGGCCATATGGGAGTCTATGGATATACTATTGTTAGTGAAAATCTCACCTGCCCCTTTTATCTCTTTCTACAGACCGTTATCTATACGAATGAGCCTATCACAAATAGCGTAGGGAGCCGAAGTAAACTGCACAAGAGGAGTATACTACTTAGAGTAGAGAAGTATTTAAAGGACTCAGAGGGCTACCTAGATAGATATAGGTAGATAGGCTCATAATAGGATCGAAACCTTATAGATAACGTAGATGTATAGCGAGTAGGCTAGTATAGCGAGTAGGCTACTTATCATAGAAATTCGAACTTCTACATTTCAACACTATTATCTCCACTATCTATTATAGAAACTCCTTCTAAAGAGACCTAGATTATTATAGCCCTTTAATTAATGAAATCCGACCCGTCTTTAAGTGTATAACGCGCTACTACGTTATACGGAGTACCTCGAACAATACTTACCTACCGCCGGAGCGGTACCCTATCTTAACGTAATACTATCCCTAACTTAACGAAGTTAATAAAGCTAGAGGAGGAGACGATAGTTTAGTATATATTAGATCTCGATACGCGATCTTATCCTCCTCGGTTAACTAAGGTAGAAGATATAGTAAATCGTCTCCTTATAGACCGCGGCGTACTACTTATTAGACTACGATAGGCTTCGAACTTTATTAAGCGCGAACTATAACTTCGGACGTAATTCTTTCGTAAATATAACTATTAGAGGGCCTAATACGAAGATCTAGCTATAATTAACGCGTAGTTTCGCCTTATATATAATATAATCGCGAAGTATAGTATTCTAGACTAAGACGTATATAACTTTAACGAGACTAGGTTTATAATAGACGTTATCTTGTCTACGATAGTCGTTACTTCATCTAAAAGACATTCTAATATAAAGATAAAGTAACTAGATAATCGGGAATAGATAATAGTAATTTAAGAGGTCGAGGCGATAGGGTTTTATATACCACTCTTTATTATTATTTTAAGTAAATTTCATCTCTTATCTTAGTACGAAAATAGGGTTCTACTACGTAACTAGATAGTTACTATATCTTCTAATAGCTAGATAACGAACGAGAGAGGTCTAGAATAGCTTTAGTACTTCGATTAATATACTAAGTCGCGTATTTCTAGTAGTTATTAACTATTAGTACTAGATAGGTATAAAAGTCACTACTCCGTCGATTTCGAGCTATATTATAAGGAGAATAATATTACTATACTTTATATATTAGCTTATTTATCTTATATTCTCTAGCCTCTCGACGTTAGGTACTTTAGCCCGCTAAAAAAGGCGTACGACTAATAAATTAAGAGAAGAATAAAGGCTAGAACTACGTATATTACTAAGGAAGACTTCTTCTCGGCCTTTATTACGGTATTTAAGTAAGTAATAACTACTTAAAACGTCTAGAAGGGTTTTTAGGGGGCTAAATTAATCTCTTATAACTCTATAGCGGTACTCTTAAAGCTAGATATTATATTAAAGATACTAATACCGCTAGAAACGGCCTTAGAAGAACCTATAACCTAGATAATAAAGACACCTACTAATATAATTAAGGCGTCTTTATAGACTTAACTTATTACTAATTAGATCTCCTATTATTAAGGAAGCTCTCTAACGTCGATTATTAAAGCTATAAACTAGCTAGCGAAGGGGATATAGAGTATTATACATTAGATAAGTCTTTTATAATCTAAGAACTATATACTTCGAGAGGAGATATACACCCTTAGTCGACGTCGTAGGGCTAAAAAAGTTCGTCTTTAGGAAGGCGGAAGTACAATAGTATCCTAGGGATAGTAATAGAGATCCTGAATCGAGGTAGTTATTAAGATTAAGTAAGAAAGGTCGCGTAGTAGTAGTAGTAAATCTTCGGCTCCGGCGACTTAATAATAGTATAGTATCTATAGTAACGTTAGATATAACTTAAGAACGTATTAGATAGATATCTCTACTACTAGGGAAGAGGATTCTAAGTAGTTATAAATAATTTAACGCGTTATAGTTAAGTATAGACAAGAAATATCGTAGTAGTCCGGTTAAGGTAGTCTACTCGCTATACTAGCCTACTCACTATTGTAATGGGGGAGAAAGGCAAGCTGGAACGTGATTGGTGGAATTGGCCTGTACAATGTACAGGTAGGCACTCTTGATCATTAGTTAGTGGGGACACGGGCATTAGGTCTAAGTTTTCCTTTCTTTTTCCTTAAGTAGAGAAGGATACACCGTGAGATACGGTAGAGAGCAATTAAGTTATCTATCTAGTTATAGAACCTATCTAATTAGGGCCTTCTATATTATTGTTATTATTATTGAGCGATAGTCGTTACCCCTACTACTATGCCCACCGCCGTACGAGTTAATACCTCTAGCTAAGAGCCTCGCCCTAGTTCATTAGTGCCTCTAATAAGATGAAGATTTAACTGCGACGAACGCCTCGAAGAAGGGTATCTCTCTACGAGCGGTAGGACAACCCTAGTACGAAAACCGAACCGAAGATTGATCGAAAACGATTGAAAATAACTATATAACTATATAACTAAACGAAG
>NW_019173837.1:0-30179 GCF_001646965.1 Fonsecaea nubica | reverse complement strand
TTCACCAGGGTAGGTCGTGGTGCACGCCCGAGTGGCGGGCTCGAACATGATGTTGGCGGTCAGACAGATTGAGCCCGAGACGTATGTGCAGGCGGTCATCCTGTAGGAGCCAATGAATCGCGGGGGGAGAGAAGATAAAGTCAGCTGGTGATCTGGTCGGTCCTAGGGGTAGGGGGGGGAGGGAGATTTTGGGAGGGAATTGATATTTCAAGGGGGAAAGAAAGGGTGGTTTTGCTAACCAGATAAACGCCTGGTCTCGGTGTTCCACACCCCAGAAGAGCCGCATGTACTCTCGCGTCTCGGCGATGAGTTTCTCCCAGTCCTGCAGGGACGGGGTTGGTAGAGGGAGTGGAACAGGCACTGGCACTGGCGCTTGGACAGGGACGATAGAGACAGAGACAGGGACAGGACCCGGCGAGTTCATCACTGTTCTGCCAAAAGTGCGGAGACTCTGGACCCAGTGCGATGCCATGGCATGTGCGCGGTATACCTGCGTCCGACAGGCGAGGTGGGCCGAATAGAGGACCGCGAAGCTCCTGCTCAGGTTCTGCTGGCCGGCTTGGAGGATGGCGCTGGGCCGAAACGGTGGCGGGATGCTGGAGAGCCATGCGTCCAGCATGTGGTTCAGCTGTGCCACGTCCTCGTCGCGCGCCGAGTCAACCGATGTCCCCATGCCGGCGCGGGTCGCAACCATAAAGTCGTAGACTTCACCTTGGATCTGGGCGAGTTGGACGCGGCAGCGGAGGAAGCTGAATGGAACGGTACAGTCAGTGTTGGAAGTTATGGCAACCGTTCCAGCACCGTCTTCGGGCTCTGCTGACGGGTATTCGAGTTCAATATCGGCCTCGCGCTGTACAGGGGGCTGACCTGCGCGTAAGCTGATATCTCTGTCGAGGATGTATGCGATCCAGAAGACTCGGTCCCGTTCCAAGACCTGCGAATGGTCGAGGCGGTGCTTCTCGGTGCTTCTCCGGGTATGCAGGCCCAATTCGTGCGCCAGACGTAGAGCAACGGCGATCAGCATCGTCGCGGGCTTGACATCTTGCGTGCCCCGGAAGAGCATGACCATCCCCACCAGGATCTGGACGTTGAGAAGATCTGCGTCGCCCATGATCACCTCGGAGAGCACTGTCTGGGCGTTGTGCAGGTAGTCCGCCGCGCTACTCTCGCCTGGTGTCGCGGGTATTTGACGGTGAGCTAGCGCGAGGACCACGTTGATGGCCGCCCACGTCGTCCGCTCTCTCCGATCAGGATACGTGTACCAGTCGTTGATGGATTGCAGGAGTCGGCCCGGGTGGAACAGCGGAAGAACGGCGTTCAGCGTCGTGAGGTACGCTTCCGTCGCAGACAAAACGTCCTGGCGCGGCGGAAGTTCCATGCGTGCATTGGGAAGTTCTTTCTGTACCAAGAGAACGTAGTCTTCAGGGATGCTGGGAGAGACAGCTTGGACCTCTGAGTTCGTCTCCCATCTCGGCATAAGACTTTGAAGCTCCTCGATCCTCTTCAGGGCTTGTTCCAGACTCGATTCGAGAGACTCTACCTGCTCCCGCAGGACTGCAATATCTTCACTCGACTCCCGACGTCTGGTCCGCGCCTTACGGCTCGCAGCCCCGAAAGCACAGACCGAGTCATGTAGAGTGCAATTGGTGCATCGGGGCTTTTGTGCGTCGCATTTGATTCTCCTGCGGTAGCAAAAGTCGCACGCCTTTGTCCGGATGTGTCAGTCCACGGCAGCGATCGAAACAAGTCTAGGGAGACGAACCTTGCGAACTTTGTGTTGCAGCATACTGAGCAACTCAGTAAAAGGAGAGGTGAAAAAGGTACGCAGAGTGAGTGCCTGGTATGGTGACTGTTGAGTAGACAAGCAGCCTCATGTTCCGCGGAACCAACGCTGACAAATGAGAACAAGTCAAAGTTCTGCACTAAACCGCTTTGGGGTTCTCGATATGACGATTGCAATATGACTCAGTCGATCGGAGGTGTAGCTTCTAGGAGAATACAGCCGAAATCAATCCCGACATTGGATGGACATACTGTCTCCATTTATCTATTTATATCAGCCTTATTGACCAACAAACACCATCATCCCCAACTACATGTCGACACCATTCAAATACACTCTCAGCAGAGACGACGTCTGGATCTCCTTCGCCCGAGCCTTGAGTTCTTCCACATCCCAATTCGCCCAGACAAACTTGTTCCGCAGAAACGCCGCTTCCTCCGACACAAGCCACACGACAAAGTGTGCCGGCAAATCCACTGTCGGTCAAGGTGTGTTAGCCACGTGTCATGATTTTCTATAAGCAGCAATAGCAAATCACATCCACCACCAGCGGTGGTATATAGCATATGGCATAAAAAGGAAATGCAAGGTAATACGTAAGTACATACCTGAGTCCGGGCCCGTTGGCATATTGGGGTTGATCTCCGTGCTGATGATGCCCGGGTGGATGCCCACGACATGAATGTTCGGGTGCTCGGAGGCGTAATACTCCATCATCTTCAGTGTCGCTGCTTTTGAGGCCGCGTAGCTCCACACCCCCGGCACTTCTGGCAGAGGAGCCCAGTGACCGATGCCACTTCCCACGTTAATGAGCTTTGCGCCGGGCGCTGCTAGCGGAGTAAACACTTGCAGGGCATTGTACGAGCCTATAAAGTTGATCTCGAAACATCGCCGGACCTCTGATTCTGGATAGTCGACCACCCCGGCTTCATGGGGGAGGACCCCGGCATTGTTGAGGAATATGTCAATCTTGTTGCGGCCGTCGCCGCCACCGATTTTCGCCACAATGGCATCCAGAGCGGCCTCGAGGGATCCACGATTCGTGACATCGCCCGACTGCAGAACCACAAGAGTCGAGGGGTTGGCTTCGGTGATTGCTGTCGCAGCCGTCTGGAGACGGTCGACTCTACGCCCTATGATGGAGACGGATCTGGCGCCCGCGGTAGCAAAGGCAATGGCGGTAGCCTTCCCAATGCCAGTTCCTCCACCTGTGATGACGACGTTCTTCCCAGCAGCGGACACCTCCGGCCTCGTAGGCGAGATGGCCGGGTAAGGCCTATTGTGCCATGTTTTGGTGAATGTGACGAAACTTGCAAACGGAAGGGGCGCCATGGTGAGTGCTTGTATCTGCAACAGGAAGAGTGAAGAGAGTATTCTGTCCGGATTATTAGCTCTTTATATACACATAGGAGACGCGTGATCTTGCCATCCTATACCTAACTGATTTCTAAGCTCCTCCTTAACAAATGCTTCCGCGGAAGGGGACCAAGGTAAGCAACCACGCAACAAGGGAGTGACGGTGACATGGACCCGCTCCACGGAACGTAATGACCTATAACTATGGAGTCCGTCATAATTTATTGCTCAGGCCATGCTCGAGCATGGAGAGAAATCGGCATCCTCTGTAGATAGTGAGTGTTGTTGACCAAGAAAGGTAACTTCAGTAGCGGAAGCATATTTAGACATTTGGGCCTGGTTTCTGGAGTACAACAGATGTCTTCATATATTGATAGCCGCCCAAATTGCTCATATCATCTCGGCCAACCGGGCAGCTGTCCAGAGAATTCCTCGAACAGAACCAGTAGCATCGTCCTTGTGGAACGAAAATCTCGGTCACATCCTGGACCTGTGCAAATCAGCCACAAGCGATGCTCGGTATGACAATTCAAACAGAGTTTGGCCCTGCAGACTGAGAATTGAGAATTTATTTCAGCGAGCATGGTCCATTGTGATGGCACAGGCAAAAATATCAGTCCTTGCTCTTCGCAGCCGTGAAGTCTGGGATTACAGGACAGCGCAGGAAACATCAACCCAACCGACCTACAGGCAAGGGCCAGATTGCCCTTGACCCCTTCCAAGTCATCCACATTCAGGACCTCTCAAGTCTCCACCTGACAAAGTCAATATGATGATCAGTCCTCCGCATGTAGCAGTGTTGGGACGGTCTGTCATGCAGTGGTCATTGTCCTAATGCTGATCTGTGGTGTCAAGAAACTCGGCTGTATCCCCTAATCCCATGTTGTCGGGAACAATTGATTTGTTGGATAAGAGAGCAAAGTACGGCTCAACAGAAGCGGTGGTAGATTTGTGGTGGGCTAGGAGGCCACGAACGATAGTGGTCGTGGTGGTTGTGGGGAGCCACTAAAGTGAAGTGACGTTGAGAAGCATCTGGGGCAACAACACTTCACCGTACTTACTAGTGCGGACCACATCACGCAATGCGCAGATTTCGGATGAAACGGGACAACATCAACATGCCCTATCAGGCAACAAAGCTGCCTGAGATTGGTAAGGATTGGATGACGTTGACTAAGGCACTGCTGTGACCCAAGTTGAGCGCGTCCTGTCGTACAACAAGGACAAATAAGGCTTTTGGTGGGTATCAATTAAGTTATGTAGCTTTCAACAAGACAGTCCAGCCAAAGACTGCGGGCGTCTGCTCGGACGAAAATACATCAGAGTTTTTATACCCCCTCCCGCGGCACTTATTCGGCGTGTTCGTGTGCCTCCTGTACATCCGCCTCGGCCTTTTCCCCTTGCTCTGCCTAGACCGAAGCCAACACGCTCGACCGCATCGATCAAGACCGTTCATAACGCAAGCTTCGGCGCAATATCTGTCCCATTCATGGTTTGGGCGGGATCAAGAACAGTCAGCGGGGACAGTCAACTCAGTGTCATCATTTCGCTTCTGGCTGCACGTGGTTGGCTTTGCCCTTTTTGAGGATGGCATCAATGATATCTTGTGAGCACTTGTTTGACGTATTCATTGACGAACGCTTAGAATTGGGCACTTCGTCGGGTTCATTATGCGACTCGATAAGACTCTCCATCTTAGGCCTCAAGGAAAGGGAGGTTCTCGAAGACGATCTGTCGTCATTTGTAATGAGTTTCTCGGGTTTTGTCTCTGCGCTATCGATCGAGGCAAGAGACGGCACCAATTCCAGCAGCCTGGACGGCAACACCGATGCGTTTTGAGGCAGTGATTTTGGTGAGGAGTTCGGTCCCCAACTAGGCGAGCTTGAAGTAGGGATCCCTGGCGTAACTGCTCGTGACGGGATTGTCGAGTTGAAGGACGCCGTCGAAGCTCTGCTGAGACTCGGTGTCGTGAATGGACAGTCTCGTTCTTTTGTCAGGAAAGGATGCTCCAGTAGTTGTTTAGCAGTCCATCGTTCTTCAGGCACCCAAGTGATCATTTTCTTGGCGAAGTCAATAAACAACTCTTTCTCTTCCCCTTTCAGCCTGACGATGGAAGATTCAAACGTGTGTTCCTCGACATATTCGGGATATTTGAACTGGCCTTCCGAGTCGAAGTAGGCCGATGCTTTGGCACAACGCTTCAGGAAATCTTTGGGTGGAGGCCCCAACAGGGCCACCATCAAACCCAAGTGCCGCTCGGGATGGTAGTGACCGGGTTTCGTATCAATCCGATCGAACAATCCAAAATGCTCAAATAAATCCCACAACATGACTCCCAGATTCCAGATGTCGGCCGGATAGGACCACCCCGCCTGCAAGATGACTTCGGGCGCCATGAAAGCATTGGACTGAATAGGCTTCGTGTTCTTCTCGTCTCCCCACGCCGCCAGACCGATATCGGTGATTTTCGCAGACGCAATGACGGCTTCATTGGGCGGTTCTCCGAAATCACTGCACGATGTGTAGATGACCCGTCCGTGGCTATCAGGCGCCTTCCGGGGTGCTGGATGTTCTATTTGATTCTGCACAAAGTGGTCGAGGATGTTAGGGTCGCCCAGACCCATCATGATGTTGTCAGCCTTCAGATCGGTATGGACAACATGGCACTCGGAATGCATGTAGTCGAGACCCTGTAACAGAGCTGGCAGCAAGACGCGAAGTTTTCCACAGCTAAATCGTCGACCGGGGAATTTCTCCATGCACAAATCGATGGGTTCACGGAGTACATCGTACACGATGCACAAATGTTCGCCGTGCTTTCCCCTGAGCTTGAAGGTGTCGAGCATGAATCGGACATGGCCATACCCAGGATGGTTGGGATTGGCTGAGAACAGCTTCTGCGCGATCTCTCGTCGGCCTTTTTGGAAGTCTTCACCAAGGGTGTTGACGTTAATCTTGATGGTAACATATTTGCGGTTGCCGGCATTCACATCACTGTCCAGTAAAGATCCACAGGTTAGACAGCTGTATCACCAAGTTACTGGCATCAATTGGAAACTTACGCTTGGAGATCCCTGGCGAGCCAGACTGTGGCCGTCATGCCATAACCGAGTTTGACCAGGATTTCATAGCGATGGTTTAACACTTCACCCAGTTTTACAGGGTACCAGTGATCTGGGTTGTACTTGGGAAGTGTCTCTTCCTCGATCTGTTTATGGCCGGAGATCGTATCGCCTTGAGGATGCGGCGAAGTGCCCCGCGAATGCAACAGATTATTCAGCGTCTGTTTGTTATGGCTGTGTGCCCGCTTGAGTAAGTTGGGACGCATGGTGACGGGACGGTGGAGAAGAGCAAGCGGATCAGAAATGGATCAAAGACAAAGATGCTGACACTCCGGTTCCATTGCTTTGTTGCCAGATAACGTGGATTTCAGCGAGATGAGCCGCACTGGGGTGAGCAGTGGACGTTAAATTTGAGTGAGGCTGGAGCACAGCTGAAACTTGTAGATGTAGCCCGGCAGGGCGGATGAATCGGCTAAGGCGGCGACTTCAAAATCGGACCCCGGATATCCTGGTTCCTGGTTACCTACCTGTCCAAGGTCAGCCCAGGGTTCAGGAATGTACGACCAAGATCGTTCACGTTAGCGGCCGACGGCGGACAGAAAATGGCGATGGCGAAATCTGGGATGTGAGGGAAAAGAGGGTTCTGGAAACAGGATGCGCCAAATGGTATAAGACAAGAATATGCACGACAGGTTTTGGGCACATGGCCCAGAGTGCATTGTTATTCGCGGCGGAGAAAGAGGAAGCTTGATTTCTCAGGATGAGGGAGATAGAGAATGGGGGAAATCAGGATGATGGTGGGCAGTGAACCGGGCCCGATGAGTGATCGATCCTTTGAGGGTCGACGCGCGCCTCTTACGTGACCCAGCTCTTTTTTGATCGCTCTCAGACACCGCAGGGGTAGGAGGACAAGTGCTTGTGCCGCTAGGTATGTATTGCGTGGTGGAAATTGCGTGTGCCGTGCGTCAAAAGTGCCACGCGAAACTCACCGATAGGGTAGAAATTGGTGCTGGTGCTGGGGCTATGATGTCCGCAGGCGCTTGGAGTCGAGGGCGTTTTGTGAGTTGCTGGCCTCGCGGCGAATAGAGAAGAAGATCCGACTCTGGCGGTCAGAAGTCAGAACAGATGTCTGAGAAGAGGAGGGAAATAGAGCTGAAGGGCTGAGGTCAAGGTGAAGCTGAAGGTCGAATTTGAAAACGAGGTTCGTGGGCTGTCAAAAGTGTTTGGCCGCAGATAAACCCCATCACACAAGGACCTTTGAGGACTTCCACGGGCCCTAATTAGGTACGAGCTCCTTAGTTAGTTGGAGTTTGGGGCTTGGTTCAGGGAATGGTTCACGGACAACAAACTCCTAGTTGGGCAGCCTAGGTGACTGCGGTTCCCCTAGGCGCTGGATTAGTTAAAGACTGGGTACCCAACAAAAGCTCCAGGCACTCACCTGGTTCGTCCGTAGCCCACAAGTTTGTCAGCCGGCCGCTAGTCGATCTTCTCACGTGACCCACTGATGGAGGGGGAGATCTGCCAATTTTATCCCTCAAGCCCAAACAGCCCCTCAGCCTCTTCCTTCTCTGTGTCTCTCACTCTCACTCTCACCCTCACCGCGCAAATCGCTCGTTCATTGTTTTGACACTCCTTATGGGCACGGTTTCTCCCTTTGCCATCTCTCTCGTATCAACATGCACACTCTCAGCAGTGCTGCGCCCTTCTCCACCCCCATATCATGGCTCCCATCCAGCCAAAAGCTTGTCTAATTCCTGCGCGCCTTGACAGCCCGGGCCCCTCGAATTACCTTAATCTCTAGAGGATCACCCAAGATCACCCAAGATCTAAGTACATCTTAGTCACTCGCAGATCCTCACACATGAACAGATCCGCATGAACTCCCAAGCACATGGAATATTCTCGGGCATGCAGAAGAATCAGGAAACCCATCTCCTGGCCATCCACAACCTTCCCCAGCCGCACGCACATGTCTGGCCCACAAGCCGACATTTTGCCGCCATATTATAGGTTCCCCTGCTGAAGACGGCGGGCAAAATATCGCGCAACCACTCGTCTATTTCTTTGGTTTGATCTGGAGTTTCTTCTCTTGATTTCCGAGACCAGAAATGACGCAAATATGCTCTGATACATCCAAGTGCCTCAAAATGTCCATCGCGCCTCATGTGGTGGAAGTTCTGGCTCTTGATAAGCGTGTCGTCTGCCTACTGAGAAACTAATATTTGTCACCAGATAAATTGTCAGCGGCCAGCCTCGGTCACAACAACTAATCACCAGAGTAAAATAATGAACAATTTAGACACTGGCAACCAGCATGATGTGCTCGGCTCTTTTCGCAAAGGTTCGTGTCAACCAAGCAGCACAGGGCTTGTGGTGGATGAACGCGATCGGGCAGGGGAGACAAAGAGATGGTGTGCAGCAGACAATCGCAGAAGACAGAAAGATCACGGAAGAGTGGGTCGTGTTCTGATAAGAACGTTACAAGTACATTCTGGGAACGCGTGGAAAGACATGAAGGGGGAGGGGAAGCCGGAGATATGGATCTAGGCAAAGTGGCCTTGCTCTAATGATACTGTACAAGTACGGATGGGTGACGGAAGGTTGACCAGAATCATGCTGCGTGCGCTGGCGTATGCATGTACAAGTAGACTTGTGGTCTCGCGTCTCTTCAATTACAAGGACTTGTACCTCGGAGAGGACCAGAAGATCGAGGATACCCTTCCTCTTCCCCATCAAGCATACCTCTCTCTCTTCCCCCTTCTTATACTCATCATCCGGCGGCAATGACTTTCTTTGTATCTGAAACGGACACGATCACAAATAAAAAGAAGCCCGGAACCGGCCTCGCTTAATCACTGAATGCTACACTACGAGTAGTACTACGTACACCTCCCTTCGGTCATTGGGCGCCAGGAGACACACAAACGAAGACACTATACTGTGCTTGGATGCTTCTGGGTTTCTACGACATTCCTCGTCACAAGCACAAGGATTGCACATGCACATGTGCTCGGTAGGTACACAAGGCGCTATGTACAAGGACAGTTGTATGTCCCTCGTACTAATTGTAGATTAGTGGTTGGCTTCACCCCCACCACAAGGCCGGTTTTGAGTCCGAGTCCGAGTCCGAGTTTGAGTTTGAGGTTGAGACTGAGACCGAGAACTGAGAATCCTTCGCCTCGTGATTCATCTACGTTTTCCTCGTACCTCGTACTTTGTCCTTGTCCTTCTATCGAGTGATTCTCTGCCTTTGCTATGGCCGTACACTCCGACCATGATGAGCAAGGACTCCATCGCACCTCAAGCAGTGCGAATTGAGTCCGAACTGACCAAACACCAACATCCTTGCGCTTGTCACAAAATATCGCAGGATCCTAGCCCTTGCCCTATTCGCATGTGTACTTGTGTACTTGTGGACTTACTAACCCAACCCACCATCCATTCAAACCGACCGGCCGACCGACCGGCCCCAGCCCCAGCGAGACCGGACATCAACACCAATACCAACACCCTTTGCCCCCCATCCCCTCCGGCGCGGTCATGGCGCTACATATGTATGTAAGTAAGTGAAGTGATACTTAATTACGGAGTAAAAAGCGGGCTTCTTCTCTCTCCTCATTTCTTTCTTTCCGTTCTCTTAACCCTCAGAATAGGCAGTGGTTGCGAGGAAGAATCCATAAGTTTTACATCAGTCCGTCAATCCCATCAAAAGCCCCTCTCTTCATGACGAAGTACAAGTTCTTGGGTGGTATATAAGTCACCCTTTCCGACGAAGTCTCCCATCCCAGGTCGTCGTGACGGTACAGCTGCTTGTGGTGGTGTCGGCTGTGCCAGTGGTCGGTGATCGCTCCTACAGCCTCGCATCAAGGACCTATATGAATACGAGAGAGGTTCCTGCTCGTTGCGCGTGCTGTACTTGGTCTCATTTGTTCGCAAGCCAGAGGAGAGCCTTAAAGTCAGTGGCCGGACCAGAAAGCGATAAGTACGGAGAAGACAAGCAGACGGGCGAGACAGAGTGAGAGAGGACGAGAGAGAGAGAGATAACCAGGCCTTGGTTGCATCTTCACACAAGCCTTTCCGCAACCAGCGGCAGCCAGCGACAACCAGAACCACGAGACACACCAAACCCCATCATTCCGCCCAGAAACCAGACCAGCACTCGACTCAACCCGGCTCTATATCCCAATTAGAAGACACGATCCCTCCTCTCCTCTTCAAGGACTACGACCCAGTCAGTCAGTCGCGCACAACACACAAAACACAGTCGCGCACACAGACACGGATGAGAAACAACCAGGAAGCAAGAAGATGGGCCTCCTCCGCTACCTCGAATACTACCTCGCGCGCCTCTTATACTCACAAAAGGGGCGCGACGCCAAACTGCTGACGCGGGCGGCCGTCTTCGCCACCGTCCCCCAAACCGTGCAGGTCACGTCGCCGACGCTGGGCGCATCGCCAGCACACCTCTCGGTCGAACACACGCAGTTCGGCACGTCGAGGTTCCCGGACCTGTCGTGGTCCTTGGAGGATGGTGTTGACAGTGTCAAAGAGTGGCTCCTGATCTGCGAGGACCCGGACGCGCCGCTGCCCCTCGTGCCCGTGCACGGGCTGTACTACGCCATCCCCGCGACCAAGACGACCGTCGGGCCCGACGACTTCACGCTGGCCGTCGATACTTCCAAGACTGCGCCTGCGGACGAACCCGGCGCAAAACACCTCGCCGGCGGGTTCCGACTGGGCAAGAACCTGCGAGGCACGCTGTACTCGGGCCCGCGCCCGCCCGTCGGCCACGGCGAGCATCGGTATTTCTTCCAGGTAGTCGCCCTCAAGACCCGCCTAGACACAAAGAAGATGAAGCCCCTGGCCACCAGGGACGACGTGCTCAGAGAGATTCAGGGCAAGATATGCGCGTGGGGAGAGTGGATCGGCATCTTTGAGCACAAGTGGTAACAATCACCAGAAAAGGGGAGACGAAAGGAGGAACTGAGAGAGAGGCGTCAAATTGCAGTTTCTCGTGGTGTTGTTGCTGGGTTCACAAACCGTGCCAGTGCTTTCCGTCGCACAATTACAGTGTTTCAATATTAAAAGAGTCTTTACCTCTCCTTGCTTCCATCCCGAAAATTCAAAGCAAAGCCGCCTTCGTTTCCGCGACTGTTGCTGCGTTTGTTCCCATCATGAAGATACCCAGCCCCCGAGACATGTTTACTCATACACACTTCTCCCTTCCGTTCATATGGTGGAAATTGGACCATCGGTCCATATCGACGAGAAGACGTCGTCCGTGACAGGCCAGCCAAACTCGGTCAGCATCGGATCGTCCAGGAAGGTCGAGTAATCAGGCTTCGTTATCACCGGGACCGAGCGATCATCCGGAGCAGCCGCGTCGGATTCGTTGGCGGCTTCTGTGCCATCTGTCGTACTTAGCAATGTGACCCTAGAGGTACCCAGAATACTTCTTACCTGTCCGATTATCATTCAAGGGCGGCGGGTAGACGCCCATAAAACCCCCAAACTCTTCCCTCCACCAGACAATTCCGTCCAAGACGACGCTGCCAGTTAGGCGGCTGCGGATCCGCAGCGCTACCACCTCGGCTCCATTAGGTCTCTTGAACACACGACTACTATTCCAGAGTTGGGTCAAGGCAACACCGTTGCGAGCTGGCAGGTCATCGTTCTGGACCGACATGCGTTTGTGGAGGCTGATCCCCAGGAAAAGGGCACTTTTGGCCCTCTCGACGTCGATGTATCGATTGAGAGAAGTCTTGAGCAGCCGTAAAAGTACGTGGCTGGTTATCATCAGACTGTAGAAGAAATACAGTCCCGCACCAGAAAGGCAAAGCTGTCCAGACCTGTCCAAGTTGTCAAACGATTCAATCACCTGGCAGCACGACGCGCAAAGATCGTAAAGCGTCGTCGGGTCGTGAGCTGTTGGAGACTTGTACAAGTTGAAGGCTTGGATTGTGAGGGTTGCAATATGAATGTAGAGCTGGTCGAGGTCTGAAAGATGATTAATCTCAGAAAACAGGTCTCAAAGGTTGGACTCACCAGAAGAGGATTCCAATGCGACACTGGAAATCTGGGCATGAAAGAGATTCAGTAGCGTATCCAGCGACCTCTCTTGATCCGGACTCATTTTCCAGAGCCCGTTTTGTGAGACGGCAATGCAGCACCTCGTGACTACATCCTGTAACTTCAATTCAAATTTTAGCTTTGGTGATATTCTCTGAAAGAGTGCTCGTCGCTGTTCGACATCGTGGGGGACATCGAGCATAGGCGTCGGCGCGCTTCCCTTGGAACAACAACCCCTAGTAGGCAAACATTAGTCGGTGCAAAACCTGTGCCAGTGTCAATAAAAAGGCGTACCGCTGATAGACAAGTGCACAGTATCCCCAAGTCTCGGCACGAATCTTCAGCTCATCTTCGGTAAGTTTGACCGGGATTTTGCTGAACTCGTGACTTGCGACTGGCACATGTAATCCGATTTGCATGGCCATGTGTAGCACGGCAGCAGAGAGCGGATAAGTCATGTCGTGTCCATTGCCAGCTTTCGGGAATGGCCAATATAGGATGAGTAGCAAGGCTTGCACAACAGGCAACGTGACGGGCGCGTTGAGTGACATCAACGCCATAGCTTTGATCTTGGACGGCAGAACAGAGATCAGTGTCGGGTTTCTGGAATAGGTCCGGCATGCGACACCAACAATCGCCCAGAAAAGTAAGGGACAGAGGTTGTAATATCCATTCGGCGTCATGTTGGAATCGAGAACAGGAACCAGGCCAGCGTAGTCTCGGAAATACCTATAAAATGCTTAGAGGATGATCTGAAACCCCACTCAACACACCTACAGCTGGAACATGGCGTCAATATCTTTGGAGTCCACAGTGTGCCCTTCTAGAGACCGCGGCAAGGTGCCTGTAGGTTGAAAGTCATGAGCCAGACTTTCCGGGGTCTGTAGTGATTCAGCGGCCGCCTGAGAGAAGGATCGAAACGAGACCGGGGCAATGGCTGCGTCTCTAAAGAAAGGGGCGACTGAAGCAAGACGACTTTCGGACTCGGCATTAGCAGTTCGCAAGTCGTTGACAGCGGCCCAAGACGACTGTGGCAGAGACACCGGTGGTTCGGCTTGGTGGCTGGATGATCTCAGCCGCTCTTGGAGCTCATCTGTCCGATGCTCAAGTTCAGACAATCTCCTATGAATACACGCTCGATCAGCACAGGTTTGATGTCAATAGGAGAAGAATCACTCGTGCATACTTGCGCTTGTGTTCTCGTCTAAACGGCTCAGAGATGATGCATTGTCTGTTCATCTTCCGGCATCTCGTACAGGGTTGGTCGGGATCGAGGTATGCATCGCAACGGGCCTGTCAAGCCAGACGGCAGTGAATTAATCGCAGCGCATACCAATGACACGCATCATAATCCATACCTTCTGCTGCCGACATTCTGTGCATGCTCTCTTGACCACTTTCCCGTCGGTCCTGTTTGGTGCGTTAGAGGAGGTTTCCGTAGGCGAGGGCGCGCGTGCCGGATCGGGCTTACGGGGTAGTGTCAACTTCGTTCATTGTACGCGTCGTCTTCAGCACTCGGACATTGAAATTCTCTGTCTGGTCGCCGTGATAAGTAAGATAGATATCCCACACAGTACAAGACACGAATGGCGACACCGAGGAGATTTAAGAAATTGAGACGGAGGACGAGACTTCCGGACGATCGAAGGTTCCCTTGGCCGAGGATGTTTGGAACGGGGGGGGGCGCAAGCGGTGCAGGGGGCGCATGAGGCGCGCAAGGGGGAAACAAAGGGTTTTGGGCCAAGTGCCAATAATGGCTGACGAACAGATCACAGGCCGGACCACGCCGGGTAAATGCGCCGAAGCTCCGGGATTGCAGGACACGTGCATCCGCCCCAGTCCGAATAGATTTACGGAGCGAGTCCAGCCTGGCCAGGGTACGAGGTGCATATATACAAACCACATATATCCGTCAAGGTAATACAGCCTCGTCGGACGTGCAGGACGCGAGCTGCCACATATCCCAGATGCCGTTCATCCTGCCATCTTCACGTCACAACGTCAATTTCCCATCAAACCTGCACATGGCCTCGACCGGGTCATTCCGAGACCTTAACCGCCCACATTCGCTCATAGAAACAGTACATGCAAAGTATACAATACATGATCAAATGCAAAAAATTGAGGTCAGTATGCATCATGCCGACCGAGAAATCATGGCCGTCTCCCAACTCAACTTCCACTCGCGTTCCAGTTTGCTGTGTAACAGGAATTTCTTCAGCTGCCTTCGTACGCCATCCCACCCCAGTGCTGGGTCTCCCAGGGTCATCAGTTTGGCCATCACCTCCATCTGTAAGGAATGCAACTGTCCTCGACGTGCTGCATTTGCTGTGACCACAGCCAGCCATTCCCATAACTCTCTGTCCCACGTCTCCTCAAAGACCCAGGACCGCAGCACGTCTCCAAGCTCTTCGACGATGCGACGATATCCTGAGCAACGGCAAGTCCAGCCCAAGAGGTTTGCATGGTAGATGAATACCGCCTTGCAGATTGCCGTTTCTATTTTATGCTCTGCTGTCGAGATCCGACAGAGCCTCATGACTTGGGCACTTTGGAGGCGTGGATCAAAGCTCACCAGGAAGGCTTGATCATCCTCCGATAGGACATCAGATCCTGCTTCTCGATCGATGAGCTTGGTCCAACGATCGGTGTTTGCGAGAGTGGTAATTGTATCATAGGACAAGTGACCATCCCCGGCCACAAATTGGAATCCCATGGGCAGTGCGTCAATGATTTTAGTTATTGTTGGTGAAAACGGTTGGCTCGGGTATTGTAACCGAATTCCATCAGATGCAGGGTCCTGTAGGGCGATGCGGTTGCCGAATATAAGCAAAGCGTTGGATTCAGCCCTGTGGAGACTGGTCAGATCTCGTTTGTGTTCGGAAAGCGGTTCGTCCGCGCAACATACCAGGATACGAAGGACCATAAAGAACCACCGAATGCGTTCAGAATGCTTGGGGCAGCTGCCTTGACCATCTTCCTGAGACCATTCAAGTGTGCTTCGTAGGCATCGACATCCAAAAACACGTTCTGCACTGGTTAACAAGGTCATGCCAAGTGAGACAGTCAATCCTTACATCAATAATCATGAGGAAGACTGTTGCAAGAATAACGGCCTCGTCAACACACCCCGAGTTCAACTTGTTCCGAATGCCATTAAGCGCTTGGCCCTTGTGCTGGAGTGACCAGTTACACATCCTTGTCTGGAAGTTTTGACCCGCTGCCCTGAAACTGAGGCAAAGCGCCACAGTTGCTTCGAACAGCTCTACATTCTGTAGGGCAAACGGGAACGTGTCCCGGATTAGAGGGTTGTCCTTTGTCTGGTATCTGAGGCCAGGCCGTTGTGAGGGTGCCCAGTTGTGGATATCTGAACTCCATTAGCAAGAGTTTGTGGAAGCAGGTCAGGGCAGAGAATACAGTGATCCATGGCTGCGACAACTTCGTCGCCCTGACGGACTGGTACAGAGTCAAAGGGGTCAAATAACTGCGAAGTCGGCTGTCGGGCAAGTCTGGCACCATTGGTGGGCACTCCGTCAAGTACTCCTCGTTTGGAATCATTCGTTGAGGCTGTTCCTGACCGACGCCGCCACTTCTGATTTCCCTGTGTAGAGTCTGGAACTGAGCCGGACTGTGCGGTTGGTGTGGATTTCTGCTCCGACTTGAGATCGATGTCTGCAGTGGGCACGGGCCCGCTAGTAAGAACCGAATCTGGGGATGGGCCATAGATCCATTTGAAATTCTCATCAGATTTCTCCGGCTCCCGTTTGACGATCGCTCCAGCATCGACCGGGTCCTTAGATGAGGACCCGCCATCACTGCTTTTGTCGCTTCCTCTGTGCGGCGAATCCCCCGGTTTGGCTAACGGAATGGCTTTCTTGCGCCAATATGCCACCCGGGCGGCGTGCGCTCGAGCTTCAGAGTGTTGGAGTTCCTGCAGGCGGCGTTTGTTGGGCTTTGCATGATCTTTGAAGGTTGATTGATTATAATTGACCAGAGTCGGCATGGCGCGGCTAATGCTATTTGTCAATGTTCATTCTGATAGGGGCTAATATCTCGAAGTGAGCGCTTTTCGCCCCACGGTTTGGTGAAGGAGATCAACCGGAACTCTTGGTCCAGAAGCAGCAACCCGGATATTGTGGTGATTTAATCGGAGGACAGATGAAGGCCGTTTCGGGGTAATCCTGAGGATTTCGGATTGATGACCAGCAGACGAACCAACTCCAAGCTCCTGGTCGCGAGTGTGCGAAGATTCGTAGGGGGCGGTAAGTCGGAAGAGATAACTCTATTAGCAAGCGAGGCGCAGTCGATCTAGCAAGTCTGGAGCAGAATGAAAATCCGGATTTCGTGGGAACGACGAGAGCGGCGGTCGAGGGTCCACGTTGACGCTGCGACACTTCTGTGTCGAGTCTCCGGTGGCAAGAGTAGTAATTGTCGCCAAAGGCTGATGATCCTTTACACATACAAGTTCATCCCAGTCATATAGTGTAGCGGCCGACGATACCGACACTCGCGACACATGCGGGAGCAGTTCGATCCACTATAATCGAATCAAGGTTCTGAGAAACTCAGGTGAGAGCGCAATGGTGCGTCCGCAGCCTCGGCATCGTTATCTTGTTTAGTTGGCCGCTACTCTCTGCCAACAATGAGCCCAAGTGGTTTCGCAGACAGAGCGCTGCTAGATTCCCAAGCGACTTGTCCTTGTACCTGTCGACTGGCGAAGATCGTGACAGAGCTGCAAAAGGCTTAAGTATCGCAGATCATCATCTCTTTGTTCAGGTCAAGAATTGAGGAATCAATTATATGTCCTTCAGGTCGCCGTGATCTGATTTGATTCGAGAGACAGGTGCAATGGCCCGGCAAGTGACTGTTCCTCAATAGTATGGGTATATCAAGGTATCAGAGCAGCAGGCAAGCTGAAGGGGAGAAAGATTTCATGGGAGGTTACAGGTTCTGGACGGTGCGGACTGCGGACCGCGAGGGGGCCAGGGGGCCAAGGGTCTTATCGATAAGGCTGGTCGGTGCCTGTTAACACCGACTGCGAACTTTTTTTTTCATGTCGAGGCCCTCTGTCTATTGAGCGCCGCAGTTCACACAGCAAACGATCAACGTCTTTCAAGACCAGACAATGCAGAATAACGAGATGACATAGACTCTGCGACACCAACACTCCCCCCAATAATGGATATTCACCGGTGCCGCTTTGTGCAGTATCCTCCACAGCCGATCAACGCTCTCGCATTTTCTCATCCCCCCAACCCCAAGCAAAAAGCGCCTACCGATCTGCGTCTGGCCCTAGGTCGAAACAACGGCGACATTGAAATATGGAACCCCAAAGACGGTCTCTGGGTACAGGAAACACATCTAAGAGGTAGAAAAGACACCACGATCGAACAGCTTGCGTGGACCCAGGACCTAGTATGGGATGAGCTGCACAATTCTGGTGCGCCGAAGACTTCACGGGGCCCTCTACGGCTTTTTAGTACCGGCGGGTCGACCTCGGTGACGGAATGGGATCTCAATACAGGCGCTCCTCGAAGCAAAGCGGAAGGAAATTTCGGAGATATTTGGTGCTTTGCAGCACAACCTCAGCTTGAAGGTGCTGCAAGTCCGGATGACCTCCAAGGCGGCGCAGGTACACAGTTGCTCGCAGCTGGGTGTTCAGATGGGACAATCATTCTCTTCTCTACCGAAGACGACGACCTGCGCTACCTCCGACCTCTAGCACAACCCCCGGTCAAGAAACCTAAAGTCCTGAGTCTGGTGTGGCGCGACCGTAACACTGTGGTGGCTGGTTATGAAGACAGCACGATCCGCGTCATCGACATCACGAGCAGAAGAATCATGAGGAATATGAGCCTGGGAAAGCCAATCGAAGGCAACAACTCGGTCGTGTGGACTGTCAAATGCCTCCCTGATGGGACTATCGTCTCTGGCGACTCGTCCGGTGAATTAAAGATATGGGATTCTAAAAACTACTCTCTGGTGCAGCGGCTAAAGAGCCACAAAGCCGATATACTCGACATTGCTACGAGCGCCTCTGGAGACGTGATTTTTTCAGTTGGTGTCGATCGGAGGACTGTGACCTACAAGTTGGTCCCTCTTCACCCCGGAAGCCAAAAGTCGAGGTGGGCCGAGGTATCACATAAACGGTTCCATCAGCACGACGTCAAATGCGCAGCCACTTTTGAGAGTAAAGAGTTGAGCATTCTGGTGTCAGGAGGCATAGATGCCCGGCCTATTGTGGTGCCAATACGCCGTTCGCAGACCGAGTATCATCGTTCCCTTCCCCACCTCCCTCAGCGATCACAGATTTCAGCGTCCAACACTTCAAGAATATTCATTTCCTGGTGGGATCGCGAGATCGTGGTATATCATGTGCGAAAGTTCGCAACTCTACCAATAGCTGATGCAGGCTCTGACGGAGCCATGGAATCATGTTATGACACACTCACAAAGCTTGTCGTACAGGATGACGAGAGCATCCAAGATGCGCAGATATCTCGAGATGGACGACTGGTTGCTGCCGCCACCATCAACAGCGTCAAGATGTTTCAATTGCGAAAGACCCAAGTATCAGGCAGACCATGCCTGCGAACCCGACAAATTGAACTACCGTCTTCTGTTGCCCGCTTGGGCGCTCGGAGAATAGGTTTCTCTCCTGATGGCAAGTGGTTGTACTGTGTCCGAAAAGATAACGCTGTGGTTATGGTAAAGATTATTCTGTCCGACGATCCAAAAGAGCAGCCCGCCGTTCACGACAAAATTGTGAAGCTCTACCGGCAAGCCCGAAAGACGACACAGTCGGCGCTGGGGAATTATCTTCAAACCATCAAACAAGTCGCATTCTCCAGTGATAGCCGCGTGCTCACTGTGGGAGACCTATCAGGTGCTATCGATGTCTGGGTGCTTGAAGGTCACGAAGACCCCCTCTTCATTGACGACGCGGCGTCAGAATCCTCTAGCGACTCGGCTGGGTCCTCCAATTCCTCTACAACATCAGACGACGAAGACGACGACTCAAGTTCCCCCATCATCCACGGGCAGAAATGGATCCGCAATCCGTCTGGTTCCAGTCTGCCACAACTTGATTCGTCCATCCTTGTGCTGACATTTCGACCTTCAAATACCACGGCTAGGCCCGCAAGCTCAAGCACGCATGACAATCGCGGTCTACACGCGACCCGCCACAACCCACACCCAGTCAGCCATGAACTTCCTGACGAAGCCAACACAAAACTCATTGCCATCAGTTCAAAGCACCAAATCGTGGAGTTTGATATTTTCACTGCCAAGCTAAGCGATTGGTCACGACGGAATCCCTCGAAATTTCTGCCACACGACTTCACCAAAATCAAAGACCGGGTCATAGGGTGCTTCTGGGATTGCAACGATAGAGCGAGAAGAGGGGAAAGACTGTGGCTATATGGATCGACCTGGATATTCATGTTTGATGTGTCCAGGGACCTACTGAGAGACCACCCAAATGGAACAACAAGTGGCTCTGGGGCAGGCGACGTGGAGAAGATTGGACGATTGGGTCGATATGAAGTGGTGGAGCCAGTGATCAAACGAGGCTACGTCAATGAGAAAGGACAAAAGCTGCTCCAGGCCGCTGTCAACGGACAGCGAGAACGAGAAGGCGACAAAAGAAGCAGGAAGCGCAAACGCAACACGGGAGCTGGAGACGACATCCGCCTCTCTGAGCGCGAGGGGGGAATCGGACCTGAAGTGCGCAAGTTCAAGGCTGCCTCGGGTGACGATGCGGAGGTGGTTGATCTCGACAATGATAACGTCGGTGATGAGATGGACCTGGATGATGAGCTGGACGAGGATGAAAGAGAAGGCGACGCTCTCGCCCTGATGAGACGAGGCGAGGGTGCGACACTTGAGGCGGCAGAGGCCGTGGCCACGGATGAGCAGGTCACAGGGTCAGTGTCCAGGCAGAGGGCACCTCGGATGTACTGGTACACGTTCGAGTATCATTCAATCCTGGGGATAGAGATAGTTGGCCCTGCGGCGCCCTCTCAGTCGACCGACGACGGCGATGCAACTGCATTGGCCACGACAAAAGGGACCAAGGCGGAGGATGTGCGCGATAATACCAGCACCAGCCCCAGCACCGGCGACAACATCGAGGTCGTCATCGTCGAACGGCCCATGTATGATGTTGAGCAAGGCCCTCGCTTCGACGGCGGGCAGGAGTGGGAAGTATGACAGTGATAGGCCATTCCAGATATCCAGGCTATTGTCACACAGCTAGCGATCCATGCTCCCTCCATTCATCCATTCATTTTCATATCAGTATCTAGCACGATCTGATCTGTATGCGTTGGTGTATACATGGACAGAAAAACACGAGTGTCGAACATACTTGGCTAGTCAATCCAATCACAGTCACGGCAGAGGAAAAGAGTAGGAGCAAGAAGATGTTTCCCCTGGTTGAGTGTACTGTACCGAGTACTCTTTAGGTACTCTGTCCTCGGTACATCCGTCCATCCATGCTTACAGACTTGCTTCTGACCGAGTCCTCGCCTACCGAGTCCCTGGTACCTGGATACAAGTACAAGTACAAAAAGCACAAAAATGCTAGTAGCCACAAAGGTACGAGGGGACGAAAGGACGGGTCGTTTCACCCAAGGCGCCTGGACAGGGGGATACATCTGAAACGGCCAGCCAGATAAAGATAGAAGGCAAATCCCATCTAAATATGGTGCCTGTTCCCCGCTGTTGCTCTATTTCTTGAGGAAGACTGTGCGGGTGCGGCGGCGGCGACGGCGGCGAGGCTGTGCAGAGCGGGAGCCGGGCCTAATATTATATTAATATTCTATTTTATCCTCCCTGTACTCGGTACCTACCGTGTGCCTCGTACTATTCCATTCCTCCCTCTACGCTATGGTCATCCTTCCCGTTAATCCTTCAATCATGCCCAGGCTGGCCCTGGCTCTTACTCTTCCTCCCCCTTTTCTCTCTGTACCTCGCTACTTCTCTATGGGGTACCTGTATAGCTGCATCTAACCATTAGCCTCGCAAGCAAGCTACGGTTTCATATCCTCGCTTCGGTACCTCACTACCTCGCACCACCATGTACCGAGTACTGCACCTACCGACATAATACCGTAGACTCACTACTGACAGACTGGCTCGCTCACTTGCGATCTCCGATCCCCCCAAGCTACGACCTCGAGGACAGAAAAGCACCAGCCATACCGAGTAGTACAAGTAGTCGATTTCACATCACATCCCCACGAGAGAACTCGCTCGGAGGCTTTCGAAAGCTCGCATCGCGCCTTCTGTACCTAGGTACCTATGTACTCGGTACCTACATACAAGTACAGGTATGGGCAGTGGGTATGAGTATAGGTACGAGGGAAGAGGTACAAGTCTACGGAGTAGGAAACATTCGCTGGCGACCCTGTTATATATGCGTCGTCCTCCTCCTCCTATTCCCTACCGTGCCTCCAACAGTATTCTCCTGAGTAAATTCTCTCTCTTTACCTCCCTATCACCACAATTATTCCGCTGCACTGCGCTGTGCTGTGCTATACTTACGTTGGTACCTAGATAGGTAGCTTCACAGCAAATACCAGACATCCATGTATCAAACCCCCAATCGAGACCCGTCTCCGTACAAGTCCCGTTGCCCCCCAGCTCCTAGCTACTAACTCCTAGCTCATAGTGTCCAAGCACCATCTCCCTCGTAGCTAGCCAGGTGGCCAGCTAGCCAGCTAGCCAAACGGACATCTTCCCATCGCCGATTGACTACCTAGGGCAGGAAAAATTCCCAGACAGGTAGGTATCTACATAGATTCCCAGCACAAGAAAACCCGCCGCGTCGGAGTTCTGCCGCCACCACTGACTGGCTGGTGCTGGGGATTACGACGCCTTTGTCCGATGCTTCATTGGTAGGTACCTACGAGGTACCGAGCACACAGGCAGGACAGGGTACAGTAGGTATTAACTGTGGAGTCTGCAAACACGTGCTACTACTCCTCTGTCGCGAGGATCGAGGCCATTGGGCCTTGAAGGCTTGGTTATGTATCCTCCTACCAAATACAATCCCAGCATCATATCACAGTAAAAGGATCGAGCAGTAGAACATCTTTCGACTTGGAAATGGAGTACATTCCTGATTGAGTCTATCTCCTCTACCTCGTACACATGACAATTAGACATGTAGAACGACACTCTGATTTCGCTGGACTCGTACGCCTGGTAGCTTCTTGCTCAAAACAACTGCTGAACATCTTTTCCAAGTCTGTGGTCATCAATGTTCCTCAAACAACACACTCGACCCTGCGATGCAATTCCTCCCAAACACGCATATGCTGCCATAACTCTTGCTCATGTAGCACGTGACACCATCGAACCCAGTCACTATAAAGACGCAATGCCTCTTGCCTGTAACAAAGCACATTCCCGTCCAACATTGACACCTGAAAATGTCGAAAGCCTCCCTCTCAGTCATCGTTTTGCGTCCTTGTAAAATGCAGTATTGACTTTCCCAGCGCCTCGAAACCGTGCATGCATATTGAGACTGTTAGTATCCCCCGGATAGTGTAAAAATGGTATCATCAGATCAAGCATAACGACGTTATCGTGCCATAGAAATGACAAAGGAAATTGGAAGAGGGCATCGCAATGTCGACGTGCCCTTTCAAGTAGCCTCAGTTCTCCAGATGCTACCGTTGGCCTGACTGATCCATCTGTTGCTGAGACCATTGGACCTCTTGTGGTCTGTCGACCGGATGCTTCACTTCGTCGGGTCGTTCGCCGTTGACATGGCCGGGTATTGAGTTGATCATGTCGCTGGCCAAGGATTGGGCCACATAACTGCGAAGCTCCCGCTCCTCTCTTTCGTCTTCGCGCATCAACTGGTTCCTAACATGCTTGTCCATGTTCTCCCGTCGAATTTTGCGGATCTCGTGCATGATCCAAAGCAATACCTCTTCGGAGCAGCGAGTTCGAGGAAGGTGGTAACGGGAATTGCGCACATATCGACGGGTGACATCGGTGGCTCCATCATTGGAGAAGGCGATACAGTAGGCAATCTTGCGATTCCAGCCTAGAGAGTGACTGCGTTAGAACAAAAGCCTGGACAAGTTGGGCAATAGGAAGCTCACCTTCAGTATATACCCTGGGGTTATCCCACATCTCCTCACAAGGGTCAACGTGGATCCATCTCCGTTGATGCTCGCTATACACCTCGGTCCAGACGTGGTCTTCACTATTCCACACCCATCGTACTCGAGCTCCCGCAGCACGACACAACATACTGAAACAGTTGGCGAACTCTCCAGCCCGTCCGCGTCGAGTCTCAAGCAAGGTCCAGACCTCTGAGTACCGCGGAAACCTTTCAAAGGCCTGGCACCCAGGATTCGTACACTGGTACAGCTCGGTTCTCGTAGCTCCACGGGCCACTTCGTCGGGCGTGGTGGGTGTCTGACCTCGGGCTATTGTAGCACCATGACATCGTGTGCAGGCAGGATTGTTTACGAATGTGAAAAACGATCGCTTGAACCACCTAAAAGACCAAGTTAGAATCCAGCCAACCACTCCAAGTCCGAGCCAAACGTACCTAAGAAGCGACCTGATGACACAGTCCTGGTAACCCCATTCTGGTTTGACATTATCACCTTTGGAGGCAGCGAGAGCCTTCAGCAAATTATGTTCCTCTTCCGCCTCGGCGTATATTCGATCAATTGGGACGTGGGTTAACGCCTCGTCTAGAAGGCCGGGGTTTTCATATTTGACGGGGGTCATGGACAAGGTCAGGAGGAGATTTCTGAACTTGAGCGACGGGCCATCTTGGGGAGGAGACGGCACGATAGGATAACTGCGAAACGAGGTATATGTGGGTGGTTGGTGTTGCGACGAGCGAGAACTGGGAGCAATGGACGGTGGTGCGGAGTTCGGAGGGTGTGCGGTGTGTGATGAGGTAGGAGGTGCGAGATGGGGAGAAGCAGAACGAGGAGTCCTGGCTTGTTCCTCGAGTTCGTTTAACCTCCTCGTGCGTAGCAACTGCTCGAATTGTTTAGACAGGTCGGCGGCATTGAAGTCGAACTCATCGTCGAGGATGCGCGGCCGCGCGTTCCCCGCCATGGCTGCAGGGCAACTCGATGGATTGAAGTCAACGAGCCGACGACAAGGTGAAAAGGCTTGAGGCAGGAGAGGTGTGAGACTCAAGAACGAAAAGGTAGGACTCCAGCAGGTGAGGATTGTGAGCGTCAACCTGATCAGATCAGAGAAGAGTGTTGGTGACAAACTGGCGCAGTCGCCGAGCACAGCCCGAGTCAAGTTGCCTCGCCACAATCGGGAAAACGCAAATGGAGTTTCAGGTATAGCCCAGAAAGGGTAACACCAGGGCGAGGAGGAGAATTGGAAAAATATTGACACGGTCTAAAAGGCAAGACGGCGAGGTGCAATGTATTGTAGTGGTGGAAGAGATAGAGGAGGAGGCGACAGTGAGTATGAGAGTGTGAATTGCGTGGTGGTCAGGTCAGTTCCAGCAGTTGAGAGTGGTACGTGGACATGGACGTGGACGAAGATTGCGTGAGCCTTTCCCCAAGCAATTCCTTAGAGGGACTTGGGAGAGCAGCGAGATGCGAGCCACACACCCAGAATCCAGAATCCACACACGCACTCACGAGTCGCACTTGCGTGTGCGTGCTTTGGAGGTAGCGGTGGGCACCCGGGGGAGGAGATCGCAAGCGGACGTGCAAGGCCGACGTGGACAAGAATGGCCCAGGCAAGTAAAAAAGGAGCCACTCAGTGCAACTCTAGCACTGGCAAGCTTTGGTAGGCCCTGGATTGGCCCCCCGAAGGGAACAAGTCGAGCTTCCAAGGCCAGATTCTGGGGGATTCGGGCTGCTGCTTCTGGGAGGCTGACGACGACACCAACTGCGCCGCGCGTCCCCCTGGCACCGAACCAGCAAGAACAGCCCCCCTGATGCGCCGCCCCTCAGTGGCCAATGGCAACCCCCGTTACCTGGTGGTCGGTATGACGGCCTCCGTCCAATGAATCGCTGCTTGGCACTCGAGAAACTCCGTAATTAGGGGACACAAGGACTGCCCCCCGTCGACTTCGCCAGTCACTCTTTCCACCTGGCAGTTCAAGCAGTTTGCTTCTTCGTTTATTTTATCGAGGACAGGCACGTGCCGACAAAGACTACATCCCACTACGCCAAACAAGGAGAATGGGTCCCCAAAAAGGCAGAAAAGAAGAGATGGGATGAGGAGGCACACACCAGCGATCAATTGCATTGCTCCAGTACCGAGTAGGATGAACACGCATCTACCTCTTCTCATCATCACCTTTTTTTGCCTTCTTCTACTCGGTACATACCCTCGTCCCGGCTCCCTCCTTGTCCTCCCTCCGTCGCACTCCGTACATTGCCCGATTATCAGAGATGCAGACAAGTCATGGTTACGAACGTCGCCCTCAGCAGGCCATCACAGGGGCGCCACAAGGAAGCACCAGACACCACCAAGGCCTCCCCTAGTTGCACGTAATGGGCTTGGCAGTGCTGATGCGCAATACTTATTTCACACCGGGGGATTTCTATCAATCAGATGCCGCCCACAGCTGCAGGCCAAGATCGAAGGGCTGACTCGTACCATCTGCTATTCGCTTCCCTCGGGCTGCAAAGCGGATCAGAGACCCACGTTTTCACCCCTTCTGACGTTTGGACGTTTTCCATGTTTCGATGCTTGAGGGCAAAAACTGATCGGGCTCAAACTCGCCCCCTCCTGCGATGGTGATCATATCCGCCCAGACCTCGTCCACATCTCTTGGCATCTCTTACTTTGCAGCCTCAGGTTTCGAATTAGTCTTTTGTCGCATCCTTTTCCTCAGAGCCTCGTACTCATTCAACACATCTCTTTTCAGCCCGCCTGCCTAGCAAAACGTGTTCCACGTTTTCTTCCACCATGGCCACGTCGCTCGGATCGCTTTTTCTTCGGCTAGAATGTGTTCCAGATCCAGCTCCCGTCGGCCAGAGACCACATCGATGTCCTTGATTTGGCGGATCGAGGTTCTCTTCCAAATCTTGAATCCGATGTAGAAGACTATGACGATGGGCGCCGCCAAATATCCCTCGAAGAAGATCTTTGTCCTCTCAGATGATGACATGTCGCGGTAACCAATCTGTGGTGGCAAAAGATAGTCAGCCTTGTTATTTGAACAATTTAACGGATGATACGAATCAGTGACGCAGTCAGATGCCATGTACGTCAGCGTCCATGTTGGCGACAAGGACAACTCACAGGGGCAAATCCCGTCCAGAACTGGGCTATCAGCACCAGGCAATTAAACAGAAATCCAATCCATGACCCAATCACGCCCGCTTGAGACTTGTAAGGCAGTTCGTCCAGAGTGTGACCGTGGTATTTCCAGGCCTGGCGGAATCGGATGTGGCACAGACAGATAGATCCCCAGGTGAAGATGCTTGCGAGACCGCTGACCGCAAACATCCAGTTCCACGCTTCTTGACGCTGCGAGGGCGACAACGCCACAATATAACAGAGAGCCCCGAGTGCCGACGAGAAGAGAATGGCCACGAGCGGTCTGCCCGTTCGGTCAATATAGCCAAAGATTTTGGGTGCTTGACCGTTATCAGCCAGTGCAGCCAGCGTTCGCGATGCGCCATATACAGATGCGTTTCCGACACTCAGAACTGCGATGAGAATGACAGCATTGAAAACCGAGGGCAAGCCTCCAACGCCCGCATTCTTATTCCTTGTTAGCGTCGACCATCTCCTCTCATAGCCTCCCGGCTGCCGGAACAACTTACCTTGATGGCCAGCACGAATGGCGAGGTCCAGTTGTTGGCGCTGCTGCCACTATTGAGCAGCCGAGGGTCATCCCATCGCACCAGGCATCCAACGAAGGTCAAGGAGATGATATAGAACTGGTTCGGCGCCGGTTAGTGAGGGCTGACTCAAAATGCCAGGGGTCTTTTCCGAGCCGGCTTACCAGAACCACCCGCCAGAACACTTGTTTGATGGCGGTGGGAAGCGCCAGACGTGGATTTTCTGCCTCTGCTGCCGCCAAACCCACCAGTTCAGTCCCACCGAACGAAAACGCGGCTGTGACAAAGACCGAGCAGACGCCCTTGAAACCATACGCAAATGCGCCTGGGTCGTCCCATGTTTTGGCTCCGAAGTAATGCCCGGTAGGTCCTCCACCGACATCGACGACTAAGGCGAATATACTGTACGACAGTCCGAGTCAGTATCGTTTTCTTTCCGCATCATTTTATGGAAAAGGGTGCAACTCACATAAACCCTAGCGTGGCGATCACTTTGACGATCGAGAAAACGAACTCGGCCTCTCCATAACCCCTGACACCGAACAGATTGATGGAGACAATGACAATATAGAAGATGGTGACCCAGACACAGGGGTTAACGTCACGTGCTCCCTGCCAGTAATTTAGGGTTATACTGGCAGCCATTATTTCAATGGGCAAAGTGACTAGCCACTGAAAGCAGTAATTCCAACCCCTAGGGTCAAGGTCAGGGTTAAGGTCACGACTAGGGTTATCAGGGAGGGGATCCACTCACATTGCAAAACCCCATGCTGGGTCAATAAATCTTGATGAGTATGCCGAGTATGAGCCAGCGACTGGGAATCTGTTGGCGCAATCTTGATATCAACCTCTTGAGTCACAGTGATGGGGACGGAGAAGACTATCATGCAGGCGGTGACCGCTTTGGCGACAATCTGCGTCTCCCGCCAGGTCTGATGGAGGCACTCACAAGACAGCCATCTCTCCCAAGGCATGCACGGTGCAGAAGATCATGATTCCCAGGAGGCAATACGCGAGCACGAGCGCTGCTGGACCGCCGGTGGCAAGGGCCGAGCCTGAACCGACAAAGAGACCAGTGCCTATGGAGCCGCCAATGGCAATCATCTGCAAATGTCGCTGTTTGAGTTTCATGGCCAGCGCTGGCTGTGCTGGCGGCTGATCAGGCAGCGGTTTCCCATTATCGTCGACGAGCAATTCGGTGACACGGGCGCTGTTGGATACAGAAAGAGCGGAGATGTTAGCATGACCTCCGTGTCGGTTTCAGGCATACGTATGAAGTGGAAGACGCACTGAGGATTTTCACGAAATCCATCGATTATGCGGGCGAACAAAGACGTCTTCTCCTGAGTGGAGACGATCTGGCCATATTCCTGGCTAGGAGTGGGAGACCCAGGGCTGGGTTCCTGCTTCTTCTCCAAGTCAATATCCATGTTGATGATCTGGAAACCTGGGGCTGTCGTCGAAGATTCGAGAGTCAAGGGCGTGCGAATGGAGTACAAGACCACAAAGCCTCGCTACGAGGCAATAATGTGAGACGAGAAGCCGTGTCTATCACGGAAGCTTTCAGGATGAAAGAGTTCAAGGAACTAGGAAGTGTGGAAATTTGCACCCTTTTGACCCCCAAGACATGGAATGCTATTTCGGCAAAGATTTCTCTGATCAAACCCGCCTCCACGCGCGTCTGTAGCGCGGGACAACATCTCGACCCAGATGAAGGACCCATCTCGGGGTATCCCTAACCTCGGGCAACACTGTTCTGGTCTGGCATTATGTTACACTGACAAGTTGAGGTCACAACAAGGTTGGGCGCCGAATCTCTGTGTGCGGATGCTCCGGAAGCAAAGAACAGAGATAAGGTACCTGAGAAGCACCAGGATCTATGCTTGGCGAGCCCTGATCAAAAGAGTGGACTGGACAGTGGTCGATAAGACTCGCTGAGTGAGTGATTCACGATGCACAGGGTGGATGAGTGATATAGTTCGTGTGGGGAGACTGAGCCTTTTTCCCTCCCTTCTCTTACGACATGGCCCAACTTCAAAGGTGGTCGCGTGCTGATACGTTGGGAGGGAGAGAGCCTCGTGAGTTGACAGTCGATCAAAAAGGAGATAAACGGTAAGGCTAACTCCCTCTGTCCAGCTGCGATGTAGAATAATTCATCGCCTATTGGTGCTCTTTACTCGGCGATGGCAAGAAGCTCATGCATGATGATCACACCAGCGGCAATGCTGCGCGTGTCGGATTCGTCCGAGGGGCAAGGGCGAGTAGGTGGTATCTTGCATCGTGGGGCGCAGGTGCTGACTGGGTTATAGGGTGAGCAGAGGTATGTGCAGCCCAGTGGTTGGTGACCAGCGATAGCGATAGAGACGTTGTCGATTATTCCTTTCCCAATGGCTGAATGGGGAAGCCTCTTATGACATCATAGCCTTCATCCCCGCGCCCAGCCCTGCAGTTGCTGTAGCCAGTTCTGGCACTACGTCACCACGAGGCTGTACAGCTGTAAGGCTGCATGGGTTTCTCTCTTTGTCCAAGTAGTTGGAAATAGAGAAGCACCAACATGTGCTCCCTTCTTGTCTTATCAGCCACTAGACTTCTCATGGAACTATCTGTCCCTGCGTAGCATTGAACACTTTTACCGACTGAACCCTTGGGTCGGCCTTTTCTCGCCCACCGGAAAATACAGACCTCCGAGCCTTATTCCGCGTTCGCCACTCCGAGGACGCTGGTCTTTCTGATACGCATATGAAACCCTCGGCGATGGCAGTAGCTTGGAAAAGCAGGTAGCAAGGCTGAAGATAAGACTTGTATCTATTCAACTGCTCCAGCTCACCATAGCAAGCAGGTCATGTCATGTTCATTGAAATCCTCGAGCCTGTCTCCCATATGCCACAAACAGGAGTCTCCAAACCCATCCCTCGTGGCTTACGTGGCCGTTCCATGGCATCGTCACTCACTCATATCTTTCCTTTTGCTCATTTGGGTCAGAGAGCCGACGCAAGCACACTCTCTGGGAAGTAGCATCATGCACAAATAACATGGTCTCCAGCTAATGAGGGAACTGGAACCTGCCTATTATACACATCTCCGAACCCACTAGACTAGCCA
>NW_019173836.1:0-32441 GCF_001646965.1 Fonsecaea nubica | reverse complement strand
TTCTTTCTTCTGTTTCTCGTTTCCCTTTCCTTCCCTTCTCTCTTTTCCCTCTCTTCTCTCTTCTGTTTTCTTCTCGCTCCCCTTTCCTTCTTCTCTCTCTCTCTCTCTCTCCCTCTCTCTCTCCCCCCCCATCTCTCCCCCTCCCCCCTCCACCCCGTCTCCCTTACTCTCTGCTCCGTCCCCTCCCCACTTCACAACCGGCCCATGTCCGTGCCCATGCCCGTGCCCACCCGCAGACAGTCAACAGTCAACAGTCAACAGTCAAGAGAGATTCTGGCTGCCCAGCCACGGTATGCCATACTATACTATGCCATGTATATAGAAAGAGACTCCTGGAGCACGAGTCGAGTCGGGCACACTAGCTTTTTGGGTCTGTTCGTTACTAGTACTAGGTTACTAGGTAATGTTCTATATACATGTGTCTAGTAGTAGTTATCCCTATTTCCCTATATATAATTCCCATACTTGCCTGTACCAGACAAGATAGAGCGTATTCTTCCCCTTTCCTCCCTCCCTTTAGTCCAAACTATTTGTACATTGATGATTTGAACGCCTCCTGGAGTGCAGCCGTGGGACTCGTGCTTCGTCAAAGATAAAAATAGAGAGAGAAAAAAATGTCGTCCTTCGTCTGCGCATCAATCGTGAGTTGCTGGATAGAGCTGAGGCTTCTCGTCGTCCTCGTAATCGACGTCCTGCTGTCAATTCTGTGTCAATCCCGTTTAACGCACCATTACTGAATATCGTGCAGAGCGCTCAACGCATCTGCCGACCGAATCCAATAGGCAACAACAGTGTTCCCAAAATGGCCTTTAGACGCCGTATGTGGGACATTCAGTACATCTTTCTGGCAGGGTTCAGACAGCAGTCCCGCACTTTTTGCACCTGAAACTTTGGCCTTTGTCCGTCATGGTCGCTTTGAACGTCGTGCCTCCACAATTTTTACATTTCAGATCACTCTCACTTCCCACACTGCTCCGCCTCCGTGACCGGGCTTTGCGGTTCTTGGTATCAACGGTTGACAACCTTCGCTCGTCATCCCCCATACTCCCGCCAGGACTAGGATCACGATCAGATCCAGTAATTTCACTGGACAATTGGCTCATGTAGCTGGGAGCGCGAGAGAGGGGGTTACCGTCCGGTCCCAGAAAGCCCGGAGTTCTCGGTATATGCTTCGCCATAGGTAATAATGTGCTCTTCATATCCCAGGCGAGATATGATTGCTGGTCCACCAAGAACAGCGGATCATTCGGGCTGTGCGGGAGATCACCCGGAGTGGGATTTGAAGGTAAAGGTTTCAAAGAGATCTGGGGAGACAGTAATTCCTGATCCGGAGTTTTCTGGGTTGCAGAATGAAAACTGCCAGGCGAGCCAACGACTGGAGACTGGACCGTGATCGAGGGGCCGTTATGGATCTGTTGTAGTGGCGAATGGAACTCGGGCGACGTGGGGGAAGTGACAGTGTCTTTTCGAGGCGGTGCCGCCGAACGGTGAAGTGAAAGACGATGGCCCAAGATCTTTCTCGGCGACGCACTACGGGACCGCTCGTTGTTGGCCAGTTGCCCCCGGAAGTCCACCATACTGGCCGATGCGTTGTTGTTTGTGGTATCATTTACACTCACAGAGTTCCTCCAGCTCAAGATGCGATCTGTTGACTGGGTCTTCGGGTTCATCACAAATGAGTTTCGGTGGTTGGACGAGGTCACAGAATTGCGAGTCGCCACAGATCCGCTCCGACCGAGCATTTTTCTGGAGAAGTTGGAGGTCGAGTCCCACGACTCGTGTCTGCGTTTCTGAAAAGCACAGTCTTGCCGGAAGACCTTAATTTGTCCCGTGTAGTCAGCGGTGACAACTATCTGGCCGCCCGGATGCGAATGACGAGACAAATACGCAGGCGTCTCTGGGGCACGACGCGGAGATTCCGATACCCTCGTTCCGTCTTTGATATGTTTGTCGTCTGAATGGTTGCTGTTATTTGTGGGAGCCCGAGACGAAATGACAGAGTCTGCACGACTGACCAAAGTCACTGGCGGTGGGTTGCAGAGGTCATATAGAGGATCCCCCGATTGTGCCAGTAGACGTCGCGTCGCTTCAGGAGCCATTATCGCGGTAGTGACAATGGCTGAGTGAGCCTCAAACACTTCCATCGGCCGCTTGTCGTTCTCGGGCCGTTCATTGACGGATGTTGGCCATATGTACACCTTGCGGTCTTCGCTCCCACATATAACATATTTCCCATCATCACTGAACGAAGCATGTATCTGGCTGCAGGAATTTTCGTTGCCGCGGAACTTGAATTCCAGAGTTCTATCCTTTAGGTTGTACATCCGCACCCTTGAATCGTTGCTGGTAATCAGGAGTTTCACGTCTGGCTGACTGCCTTCTCGAGGTAATGAGATGGTATCGATCCCCGTAATTTTGCTCCCTTTGGCATTCTTGCCCCGTGCTGATCGAACATGAATTTGTGAATGCGCTTTGAGGCCTTCGGTATCATAGAGGATACACAACCCATTCAAGCAACCAGCGATGGCGGTCTTCCCATCTGGTGTGAATGCGACGGCGGTAACCATATCGGAGACCTGTGTCCAGTAGGCGACGTGCTTGTCTGGGATGCTCCATAACCGTATTTTCGAGTCCAGAGAGCCCGCTAAGAAGAATCGATCATCCCGGGGATGGAACTGAATCGAGGTGACGAAGTCGTTGTGTTTGAATGCACACAAACATTCCAGGCGGCTCACGTGGTACAGCCTGACGGTCTTGTCCATGGATGAAGATAGTAGGAAGTTGTTCTTGCTCCAGCTAAGGTCCAGGATACTCGATGTGTGGCCATCGTATTCGCGAATGAGTTTACTCTTGAAGACCGGTGCGTTGAGCTTGACCTTTTCTCCATCGTTGTCTGTCTCCGCAAGTTTCTCCTCCATTTCTCGATCGTCTGCGGATGATATGACTTCCCACACCCGCAGCTTTCTGTCCTGTCCGGCAGCAGCGAGATATCTTCCATCTCTTGAGAATTCCATGGCCCATATCGCATTGTTCGCCGAGTTCCTAGGGAGTGGTGGGACGACATCACCGGGAGTATCGTTGATACTATGGATCTTCGAGTCTATCTCGGCTTTGCGGCTTTTGGACGGCGGCGTCCCCAGAAGAATCTGAGCTAGAAACAACCTGTCGAAGTCCTTCTGCTTTCTATACTGAGCTTTGACCTTGATATATCGTGGTGGCGCAGGGAACCTGGGTATGAAGCCGACAGGTTGGGAGAAGACTTCGGCCTCGACCCCAGCAGGTCGAACCTCAGAACCGACCTCTGAAGCATTGTCGTCGTGAAGGTCAAAGGAATCCCGTTTCTTGTTGCCCATTATTCGACTGAGGAAGGAGACGCCTTTCCTGCGGAGACATTGGCAATTAGTATACCGCAAAGGTTCAACTTTCAGCGCCGCGGCCGAGAACCAGCAGATCGCCGAGAGCACATGGAAACAAGGTGCTTATCCATGAAGATCAGAAACAGGAGGAGGGGAAAGGATTCGGGGCACAAAAAAAGATGGTGCCTGTTCCTCATGACTTCTACCAAGGGGACTTACTTCTTCTCCTTGCCCGAATTGCTACTATCAACCCGTCGCAACGAGGCGGGTTCGGCTTTCAGGCTCCCCGAGTCGGAATAACCGGAGTCTGCATAAGGCGACTTGGAATTCACACCGCCTTGAGAAGAAGCAGGCAATTTGCTTTGCGACTGGGTCCTCTCCAGGATTTGCTAAAAAGGCAATGAGTGAGCCAAGCGGTGCGAGCCCAAGTGGGTATTGGAGGTATACGGTACCCTTGAGATGGGATCTAGGACGGGTTCGGAGCCAGGCTGGGGCTCGGATGAGCCTACGATCAGGTTGGGAGACATGTTGGCTGCTGCGCTGGGCGTCCCCGGGGTCAGGCTGTAATTGTAATCGCGACGAGGACTGCTGGCAGCATCCGGTTCTCGTTCTGAAAGTGGGCGGAACACAGTCAGCACATGGACTGGGCAGTCTTGGGATGAGCAGTGGAAGATTTGAGACAAGGTTGGCGTCCCGGAGACATCAAGACGGCGAACCACAACCTGCTGATTGGGGACATCACATAATGACCTACTGCTGTGGGAAAGAGGAGCAGAAGGAGAGCGAAGAGGCTGTTGTTGGATGTGCGCATTGGAGCTGGCGACCAGCACCTCGCTGATGGGAGGGGAAATATCTGGATCGCATGATGACAAAGAGGATTTAGACTCGATGGCCGCCGCCGCCGCAGCTTCTGCTGGTGCCTCTGGTGCTTCTGTCTTGGGCGTTGCGTCACTCGTTGCCGTCAAGTAGTAGTTCCCTAATGCCACCACCCGCGCAGCCACCATCTGGGCCATGGTCGAAGCCTCGCGAAACCGCAATATCGATCAGAAGTCCTGTGTACAGAGAACAGATCGTTGACGACTGCTGGAACCAGGAAGAAAACCTGATCGTCAGGAAACAAGCACAAACATCGGTGAGCTTGTTATGGATCCGAAGCGCCACCCTGCTTCCACTTGACTCTACCTACTCATCGAACTGCTTCTTATCCCGTATCTGACTTATGCGGACAGATACAAAGTCAAGGCCCGTCCAGAGTAAACCCTTCAGCTAGCCTCGTTGGGTACCCTTCGAACCACTCACTGCTTGAATCATCCCTCCATGCAGCTGAGCTCATCATCTGCCAACCTCTTCAATTGGCTCCCTACGACTCCACGAATTTTTTACAAACACACTCGCGCCTTTTACTGCTTTCGTCGTGGTACAGGTCCAAAGAGCATATCCTCGCGGGGACCAGAATGGAAAATTTTCTCTTCCATGCCGACGGAAGGACGGAGGCAAAAATAACCATGTTTTCCGATGCTCCTAGTGCACAAATTATGCCTTTAATGCGGGAGTATCATGAGAGAAATTGCAGAAGCCAGAGAGCCCAGAAGCCCCGCTTACACAAGGCCGATGCGAATACGAACCCGCTCGTATAGGTCCGCGTTTGACTCGTCCTGGTTCCCGCACAACGTCGCACATGTGCTCTCCGAACATCCCAGACCGCCAGCTTGTGCCCAGCTTCCTTCATGCTCAGTCCAATCATAAAGTCCAAACATTTCATTGCTCCTGGCTTGCGATTCTGCCCAAGTAGCCCAAGAGGAACGCCTTGTTCTCCGCGCCTGTCTGTCGCTTTTCACCCGCAGCACGCCCTGTTCCTGGCCCACTCATAATTGATGTCATGCTTCCCACACGGGATGTCCGTGTGGAAATGGGTTCAGTTCCGGAGAGTGGCACCTCTCCATTGGTGTTCAGGATTTGACTAGATGTCAAAGGCGACACTATGCCCGAACTAGGCTGTACTGTTGTTGCCCTAGGCGTAGTGTCCGGTCCTCCACCAAACAGAGACAGCAACGTTTGTTTCTGCGCCTCGGTTTGGGAAGGTTTCCGGCTCGGTGTCGATTTTTCGCCAAAGTCTGCCTCAGGAGGAGGTGATAGAGCCGCAGCCAGCGAAACCGGCTGCTGATTTGGAGTCTCGCTCCCAGTGGCGACTCCACCAGCGACGGCTGCTTCCGTGTTCTGCGGCCGACGAAGAATTTGAGGCTGGAACGGCTTCGTTTGCTCCTTTGGGGTTGCCCTGTCCCTCGCTGTCCGCCTCGAGGTAGATTTGGGCACTCTTGGAGACCGTGGAGGCTGAGAGCGAGACTCTTCTGAACGCGTCAAAATCTTGACCGGTGTAGGTTGATTGGGATCGTACAGCGTCCTGTTGGCAGGAAGCGGACTGCGGCCCATCTCGTTCGTCGCATGCCTGCTCGCTCTGGAGACCACTTCAAATTCCGGTTGATTCAACGGGCCACTGATAGTAGCAGACGTTTCGCCCTCTTTTGGAGAGGGTCGTTTTATCTCGGCCGCTTTTCGTGTTACTTCTTGAACGTCCTTTCCCAACAATGACAGAAGGTCCTCCTTGTTCAGTTTCGAGTTATGAGACGGAGTAGGAGCAGCCGTCGCTGCGAGTTCCACTGGCGGTGGATGTAGAACGATTGAGCTCTCCGTTGGCCTGGGCGGTGATGGTTGGGTAAAAAGCTGGAGCAGGGATGACTGTTGTGCACTCTGAGGTCGTCTGGAAGGCAGCACAGGGAATGCCTGGCTTGCAATGCCCGCATTTGCGGAACCCTGTAACGGTGCGTTTGAAGACCAGGGGGGTAGAATATTGCCAGGTCCTTGGACGGCGTGATTGTCCGTGAGTGGAAGGGCGGTCGGTACACTTTGCGTTTGCGCCTGGGCTGGCTGCGATGCCTCAACCCGGCCCAAAGTGTTCGCGGTCGACGACTCGAAATGAGGTGCTGGCTGAATAGTTGGGCTCGTCGCTCCCTTGAAAACATCCAATAGAGCTTTTGTGTGGTTGGTCAGCTTAGGCAACGCACTGGCTGGGGGAATGGTCGCTCGTCCGTGCTGTGTGGTTCCATCAGGCGCAAATAATGGATCGGAAGTCCTTTGGAAAGGTGTGACTCGTGGCATGTTCTGGATGGGAAAAGCGGCAGCATTCGAGATGGCTGTCGAATCTGGTCTCGGGGGGGCTTGCTGTGCGGGCAAAACCACATTGCCTTGAAACTGCGCCTGGAACGGAGGTGGGGGCTGGGCTTGGTCTATCTGTGGCTGTCGTACATGGGAGATATGCGGCGATTGTTGAACCTCGGGCGGCAACGAGATTTGTTCAAGTGGAGTTCGAGGTACGGTAGCGACGGACCGGTTCTGCAGGTCTCCTCGCAGAAGGGCCAGAAGAGCATTGGACTTTTCAGTGTCAACCTGCGGCATATGACTTGGTGGCAATGCTGCTTGAGGCGGTGCAGCTTGCCCTCCAATATGGAGAAGCTCCTTAAGATGTGAGCTTGGGTCGACAACATTAGACTCAGAGACTTCAGGAAGATCACTGATGGCCGGTGGTAAGGACTCTCCAAGGCGTGCCCCAATGCCGTTCTGTTCGTCTTCGGTTGTCACATCCTCCGGCACCATTGGGGGAGCTGCGAGGTGTGAGCTGTACCGGTTTTCCTTCTTTCGCTGCTGAGCTATCCATTTCTTGAGCGGGTTCAAAAAAGGTGCCACCATATAAAACTTGTTTGCGTTGATGGCCGTGTGGTCCGTACCACTGCCGTCATGCTGGCGATGATTATTCTTCTTCAACGTGGGCAAATCTGTCAATTTGTACCATTCGATCTTGCTGATCTCTTTCCGTGTCCTGGGTTCGAAATGTGCATCTCTGGGTACTCCTCGGAAAACATACAGTCTCATGTGCTGTTCTCTCATTGTAACTTCGATATATTTCATATCTTTCTCGTCCTTAACGAGGCCAGCCTCACGAACGTCGAAACCGGTCTCTTCATAGACTTCCCGCACCGCACAATCAAGATCATTCTCGTCCTTGTTGATCTTCCCACGGGGGAAGCTCCAGTTTGCGCTCTTCTTCCAGCCTTTCACGAGGACAACCTCGTCCATGGACTCATTTAGCAGAATAGCGCCTCGGACAGGCACGCGGGATTTATAGGCCAGGAACTCCGCGAAAGCGGTGGTATGGTGCTGGGCAGACCATTGCGAGAAAAGCGGACAGTGCTGAAAGATGCGTAGGCTGAAGGCGCGTAGAGAAAGAGATGGGAGAGACGGGTCAAGGGGCCGAATGAAGTCTTCATAGAACCATTGTGCCTCCTCAACTTGGAAGCAAATGCGCTCCACAGACTCCAGCTCCTCTGGGGGGAGGTTTATGATGAATCGGACACAGAGGTCATCCAACCCTGGCAACATGGAGTGTTAGCATCTCAAGCAATAAATCACGCCAGGTGAGGCGTCTCACAGTCCTCCAGCTGCATCTCTCGAGTTTGTTGTTGGACGGGAATATCTGTTCATCTCCACTGCGCTGGAGATTGCGGGAGGCAAGAATCACGGTCCGGGAACAAACGGGACTGCAGAGGTTACAGCCTCACGTTCAAATGTTGCGATGCTGTTGTGAATGGGCGTTTGGCCAGTCAGATCTGAGGGGTATGGTTTGCTACGGTGACTGTAAGACACGCGCAAGAGAAGAGAGTCTAGCTCTCGAGGTCGGTGGCTGTGCAGAGTTGCTGTGGCTGGTGTTTTGGCACAGCCACTAAATGACGAATTGAATGACGTTGGCGCGCATGCGGGCGCAGGGAGAGTGTCAGGGAAATGCAGCGCGTAGAAAACCCGTTTGCCAGAATCTAAATGCCAATCACTTACCGCAAGCCATCCTGGCTTCTGACAGCACTTTGTTCTTGCGACTCATCTTATCTTTGTTTGGCAAGGCTAAATCTGCAGGGACATAAAGCCACAGATATCATTAGGGTGGTCTTTGTGAGCATTTAAGACCTTCACCAGCCCTCCTCCCTCACCCGTCCTACAGTCCACCTGATTTTCGACTTCCCTGCCATTCACGCCTCACAACAACAGACGTCGCAAAGATGACATCTTACGCCGCAAAGCTGGTAGCCAAGAAGCTATTCAAAGAGAATTCAGCCAACAAAGGCGGCCGTGAGGTATGGGACTTAAAATCAAGAGCCCGGTCTCCCCCTAACATGACACAGGATCCCTTCTTCGAGACAATACCCGCTACCAGGCTCGGAGGACTCTATAAAACCACAAAGAAGCGAAGAAGAGCTCTCCCTCCAGGCCTGACCCCAGAAGAGGAGAAGATTCTTACCAAGGCGAAACGACGAGCCTATCGCGTCGACCTTTGCCTGGGAAGCTTTTTGGGTACAAGATTCGGCTGGGGCGCGGTCATTGGCTTGATACCTGGGTAAGTCGAGGGCTGATTCCCCAGGACACATATGCAGTGCCTGACGCTGACGATTATTAGTATCGGTGACTTCCTGGACCTCTTCCTTGCACTGATGGTCTACCGCACCTGCTGCTCCGTCGAACCACAATTATCCGCATCCATCAAAACACGCATGCAAATGAATGTTCTCATTGACTTCGTGGTTGGGTTGGTCCCCTTTGTCGGTGACCTCGTGGATGCGGCATATAAGTGCAACACCAGAAATGTGGTTCTGCTCGAAAAGGAATTGCGTGCGCGTGGCCAGAAGAGGATTAAGGGTACTCCGCAGGCCAATGTTGCAGACCCGAGTCTTCCAGATGAGTTCGATTACCAGAACGAGGAGGGTAGACTGAATGCCCAGAACGGTCCTCCCCCGAGATACACCTCACGACGAGAGTCCAGGAGGTCAAATCGAGAGAGGCAACGAGACGTCGAAGCTGCAGAAGGTGTACCTCCGCCGATGCCTGCTCGGACCCGTTGAGTTTGCCCGTTGTGAGAGCAAGCCGTGCTCAACCTTGATATGATATTACATTTGAAATTCGGCAGTCAGAGCGATGGCAAACATTGAGCGTTCCTCTTCCTCCTTGTCAAAGGGTCCAGAAAGAAGATACGGGGTACTGAGATCGTGTGGGGATTCACGAGCCTCCATGTCCGGGGGAATCTTGAGGTTTAATATCCTGCTTCACCCTCGCACATCCGTAGCAAAGAACAGTATTTCCCAATGAGCTCTCGTGATCTGTTATTGCCGGCATTCCGCAAACTGGGCAAGTGTTTGTCTCGTGGTTAGCGGTCTTAACTTGGAGTTTACTCGCTGTTCGCACCACGTTTGCCATTATACCAGGGTATTTTACTCCCTGACCGATGATGTAGTTGCTGAGGAGGTCGTCAATCGAGGTATTGCGAATGGTTGAAGGTTGACGATCTGTCATTTCATCCATCGACTCTACCACCAAAGGGTTTGACAAGACTTGTGAATAAGTCTGAAGCTCAACCTTGAACAGGTCACGCGAGGGATAGTTAAAATTGACCCCATACACGGACGGTCCGTCGGCAATGGTTGAGGAGACTGACCCACCTCTACCTTTAGCAACATCTGCCAGTGCCAGCGCTGCCAAACGACTATCTGAATGGCCCCACAGCACAGCCTCGCAGCTTTGTTGTTTGGCAATTGAGACCAGTAGTCTCCGGAGAAGGATTGATATCAAGTCTGCTCGTGCGGTCACGGATGTAGAAGAGGAGAGCACGCGGTGCAAAAACGTCTCATTTTCTTCGCCTTCGTGACGATCAATCCCGAGATGCGTGAGGGATCGGTCAATTTTCTCGTCCAAGCGGAAGACATCATGGAGATAGAAGAGTGGGAGAAAGTCGTGCAAAGGAAACCTGCTGCGGACTGCCTGATAGTGCTCCTCGACCTCAGCCCGAGTCTCGATGTCAGGCAGTACGACCCGAGCGATGATGAGGTCGTAAGCAGTTCGACTGCGATTCTCCATTTGCTTGCGCAGTTGAGCATCAAGCACTTGTAACAGAACAAGAGAAGAGACGCCGCCAGAGATTGGGAGAAAGAGCCGGCGCTTTTGATCTCCCGCAAGATTTTTGAAGCGATACGACTCCATTCGTTTGAGGATTTTGGAGTTTACATATCGGATGAAACATGTAGCACATAGGCGCCGGTGTCTGATATCCAGGCTGGCGGGACGCTCTTGACAGTCGACACAAACATCGCCCTGAATGTCTGTGGTCATTGCGCTAGGGAGAGTTGAACCCGGAAGATTGTGGATGGGAAACTTGACTGATGATGAGCATAAAGGGGACCGAGTTGTAGGGCTAGGGTATCTACTCTATGCATGCATGTACGAGGTAAGTTCAAAACTTCAATTACTGGCTTGGGGGAAAAAGTTTTGTTAATAATATGGGGCGCGTCAGCGCGATGAAGGGGGGAGGACTGCGCCGCTTAGACTCGCCGCTTTTAGACTAATTAATGCTCCTGCCCCGCGACCAGCATCTCCAGCGAGATTGTTTCGTCCTTACTAGGTATCCTCTTTTCTATGAACTTGTTAAGATGCCCATCTCAAGATAAAAGGCGGTTACTAGAAGCAGCCATTACAGAGAACACCCCATACCAGATCCTAGCCAACCGTGAAAGTCTTGGTCGCCCCCTGCGCCCAGTGCTTGTCTATATTGCAGGCCAATCACTATTCCCTGCTATAACACGGGCAACCGGATTTAATCCAAGTATCCTCCCCGAATATAGGTAACCCTTTTCCAAGGATACGATATGATGATCCTAAGTACCAGGTGATCAAGGATCACCCAAGCCGGTGGTTCTGTGACGTACAACATACACAACAAATCAAATTCCACGTGTGTGGTAGTGTGTGGTAGTATGACGTAAAATAGGATTGTCCACCCCTCCCCCCTTCATTCCTGCGCCTCACAAGACATGGGCGCCGACTGATGCAAGTCGCCGAGATCCAAAAGTCAAAGAGGGTGAGAGGAAGCGAGGTAGATCTGGGCCGTTGATAAGACTGCGCCGTTGTAACCGTAGAACTTCCTTTTGTCAGAGAAGGGTAGCCCGTCCACCTTGCGCCTTCGCCAAAAACACATTCCCCAAGTTTCGCTATTTCTCACCTGGTCCCTGTGCGGATTCCAACTCGTTACTCTCAACGACTGTTGACTCTGCTCCACCACCAGCATTCACCAAACATTGACACACGCTAAAGCTAAGAGTCATGGGCACGAGCGTTATGCAATCAGGCAAAGAACCACCCTCAGGCATACAGGGCAAAGGCACATTGGATGAGCCGTATGACCAAGGAAACGCACCAGGTATGCAGCCAGTGGACACACCCTGTTGTGCACTCCTGACTGAGTGTGTGCTTGCTGCAGAAAACACCGCCCTCCGTTCAGATCAAGAACCTCTATCAGGCGTGCAGGGCAAAGGCACAGCGACAGAGCCATACGATAAAGGGAATGCAGGAGGTAAAGTTGTGTGCATCCGTTCTGCAGCATCTCCATACTGAACCCATTGTCATCGCAGAAAGCACTACATCTTCACAGCCGACGAACGCCCCTGCCTCGAGCGCTTCGGGGGCACAGAAAACTGCCTCCACCAAAACCTCCGAGACAAGAGTCAACCCATTGAGCGCGCCGACAAGACGCCCTGCTGAAGAGCGGGACGTCAGCCCCGGGACATTACCGGACGGCTCTCACGCACAGACGAGTGGTGACCGTGGGGAGAGCTACGAGCCAGGGAAGGGACTCCACAGACTCAAGGGCAAGCTGGGGTTTGGAAGACATTAGAAAGAGGAAGCTTGGGTGGCGTATTGCGTTCATCAACGTCCTATTTGCGCAGTCTCACGGGGTGGGGAAGGGTTCTGTGTCTTAAAAGCTCTCATAGACCGACCAGATTATGCGACTGAGGTTGTAAGAACATTGCGGTTTGGTGGCATTGATCGTCTGGGATATACTTTCGCCCAAGCTCACAGAATTAGCGGTCGGTCGGTCATGTTAGGCTAATGGTGGATTAACCTTGAGCGTCGAAGTACAATATAGCTGAGGACATGAAAGCGAAATGAACTGCTAGTGTATTGCCCGTGGTGGAAAACAAGACCATTCAATCAATGGTTCGTCGTCTACTCGGTAAGAACAACCGAACTACGCCGTGCTACGACTTTATCGGACGGAGGATGTCCGACCTCACGTCAACGCTTACATACCTATGTAGGGGTCCATATAGACATAATCATCAATCTTTTTGATTGCTAATTGTCACGATAACTCTGGATCTATCTCTATAGGCTTCTGCTTCAAAACCATCTCAAGTTTATTGACACGTCTACTCTCGATACTCAAACAGCTTAAGTCTCTGTGGATCCTCCTCACCGCCTAGGTCGAGATGTCTACTGTCGATATTCCCAAGCTTGAAGCGGGAAATCTGTTCAATGTCAATGGCCTCGTGGCCGTGATCACTGGCGGTGGCTCAGGTACGGTAGGACCTCAGTCGGCAGATTCTGCATGTTAACGCCCGTTCCAGGACTCGGTCGCATGATGGCACGAGCACTGGCAGCCAATGGAGCCTCAAAAGTCTTTATCATCGGCCGGCGTGAAAACAGCTTGAAGGAGACCGCTGATTCTATACCGGGAGGCACCATCATTCCCCTGGTTGGAGATGTGACTTCGAAGGCTTCGCTTCAACAGTGCTTTGAAAAGGTCAAAGCAGAGGTCGACTATATTGATGTCCTCGTGGCAAACAGCGGGATATCAGGTCCATCAGTGCCGACGCTGGATTCCAACCAGAACCCTGTATCCATTGAGCAACTTGCTACGAACATGTGGAAGCCTGAACCGGAGGAGGTGACGCAGACATATGCCATCAATATCACCGGTGTTCATTTCACTATTGCGGCATTCCTCCCACTTCTGGATGCGGCCAACAAAAGGAGACCTGCTCCTACAAAGGACAACTTCACCCCTCGTCCTCAGATTATCACCACGGGGTCTATTGGAGGGTTCAATCGCAAGCCTTTAGGCAATCTCAGCTATGGTGCTAGTAAGTCTGGGGTGATGTTTCTTTCCAAACAGCTATCAACGGCCCTCGTTCCTTATGATATCAGAGTGAACACAATCGCTCCGGGACTCTACTACTCGGAAATGACCCATGGAATGTACCAAGCTCAAGGGAAGACCGAGATTCACAATGTTGAGGGCACTTTCAACAGAGAGGTCGTCCCTGCGACCAGAACTGGCGATGAGCAGGACATGGCAGGAGTCATCTTGTGGCTCTGCTCGCGAGCCGGTGCATACATCAATGGATGTGTTGTGGTTACGGACGGTGGACGACTTAGTGTTATGCCTGCAGCATATTAGACGAGAACGGGTAATAGGGGATAGAGAAGACAGATCTCTAGAGGTACCAAGTACGAGGTATAGATTGGGCTATGTATTTGGGGGGTTAAAGAGGGCGATAACAGGGATTGAACCATCGTGTAACTAAACCGTGGCATCACCTCGGAGACAGCCACAATCAAGCACGAGAGATTCGACCCACAGGAATGATTCTAATCCATCCCTTTGATTTCAGGGGAAATGGGTTCATATGAGTACGAGTGATGCCGGAGTTGACAGTTCCGTGTAGAACGATGTTCGTGCTACCAACCAGCCATAGGTCAGAAAATTTCCCGCGGAACCTTCTACTCTGGGTTGGCTAGAGAGAGTGGCATCATGCAGGAACATCAAATCTGCTTTTCCAGTTCCCGAATCATCCCACCACAATTCCAGCGCCGCAGCCACACCGCCCGCAGACAAGGCTCTACCATTGGCTGTTTTAGGTACCCTTAGGCATGAACTAAGCGCTAGACTAGAACTTAATCGTGCTTAAAGGCTCCCTAGCTGCAGTCGTCCTCCCCCAACAGGGCTCCGACACTTTTCGCCTGTCGAAATTTGTGGGCTTCTGCTGCCATCATTTGCTGTCAGGTACTGAGTACATGCCTGGCTGCTTGGTCGCTACAAAAGCATCTCGATATCTCTGTTACTCTCACCGCAAAGACTTTAAGAAATCTCTCTACTACTAATTGTTACCTTCCCAGTCGTCAACACCTTGAGGTAGCAGACGAAGTGACTTTCCTGCGACCTTCAACACCAACATCCTCCGTTTTGTTTGGCGCATCCCCACCAAAATTATCTCCCTCCCCTCAGGAATATTTATCAATCCTTGGTCTCCCCACCTCACCGCCTCCTTTACTCTTCGACAATAAAACGTCCTCTGGAGTTTCTTCACTCTCCCACAGACATATCTTGGATTGAAGGAACACATTGCCACTAACATCATGGCTTCGCGACCTCAAAACATCGGCATCAAAGCCATTGAAATCTACTTTCCAAGTCAGGTATGCCAGAACAACAGCAGAATGGCTATTGAACTGAACAGCCGCTAATTCATACAAAGTGCGTGGACCAAGCCGATCTGGAGAAGTTCGACGGTGTCTCGGCCGGTAAATACACCATTGGCCTGGGGCAGACAAGAATGTCCTTCTGCGACGACAGAGAAGGTGAGTGGCAAAGCTTCCCAAAATGCCCAACTTGAGACTCGACTAATCCAAGTGCAGACATTTATTCCATCGCCCTTACCACTCTGACGAGTCTGATCTCAAAGTACTCTATCGATCTGAAAAATGTTGGGAGGCTAGAAGTTGGCACAGAAACCATGCTGGACAAGAGCAAAAGTGTGAAATCAGTGTTGATGCAACTATTCGAAGAGTCGGGCAACTTCAACGTTGAGGGCGTCGACTCGTACAATGCTTGCTAGTAAGTTCTGGACGATTGTTGCAGTGTAGAGGGGCGGGAATCTGACGCGCTGCAGTGGCGGTACAAACGCAGTCTTCAACTCTCTCAACTGGATCGAATCATCTGCATGGGACGGAAGAGACGCTCTCGTGGTTGCCGGCGACATTGCCCTTTACAAGAAAGGGAACGCTCGTCCAACTGGTGGCGCCGGCTGCGTGGCCATGTTGATCGGCCCAGATGCTCCCGTTGTCTTCGAAGCTGGTCTCCGGGGTTCCTACATCACCCATGCCTACGATTTTTACAAGCCTGATCTGACCAGTGAATATCCTTATGTTGACGGACAATTTTCCCTGAGGTGCTACACCGAGGCCGTTGATGCATGCTACAGAGCGTACAATGCCCGGGAGAAAGCACTCAAGTCACAGGCTAATGGCGTCAATGGACATGCGCATGTTAATGGAAACAGCGCGCACAAGGAAGATGACGAGAAGGCACCTATGGATCGATTCGACTATATGGCCTTCCACGCCCCCACCTGCAAACTTGTCTCCAAATCCTACGCCCGGCTGCTGTACAACGATTTCCTCGAAGATCCAAGCCACCCCCAGTTCAAGGAGGTTGCACCCGAGCTGCGGGATTTGGACTACCAGGCATCTCTGACGGACAAGACTGTCGAGAAGACCTTTATGGCCTTGACAAAGAAGCGCTTTGCCGAACGAGTGCAGCCTGCCATTCAAGTGGCCACCATGTGTGGTAACATGTACTGTGGCAGCGTTTACGGTGGGCTTGTCGGATTGATCAGCAATATTGCCCCGAAAACACTTCATGGCAAGAGAGTTGGAGTCTTCAGTTACGGCAGTGGTCTCGCTAGCTCCATGTTTAGCCTAAAGGTCGTTGGTGACACGACAGAAATGGCCACAAAGCTCAATCTTCAGGAACGACTAGACGCCCGACGGGTCGTTGCACCTGAAGTGTATGACGAAATGTGTATGCTCCGAGAAAAGGCCCATCTCAAGAAGGATTTCAAACCATCGGGTGATGTCGAGCATCTTGTGCCGGGAACATACTACCTGACCGAGGTCGACGAGATGTTCCGACGAAAGTATGAGGTCAAGGCATGATTGCCGTCATCAGCAAAGAAGGGACTTGTCATTCTTGCACCAGATCTTGCGTTTCAGGTTCGGGCGCCGGACTTGCATTGGTGGACCGGGTAGACTGGTCTTTCGATAGAGGCAGATAGGCGTTCCAGTGCATGGTTGATTGGATCAAGACTGCTGGTGATATTGGGCCCAGCACAAACTTGTACATATGGGGGATTTGCTTCAGACATCCTGACCGGCAGGAACTCACCTGAGCATTAATCGATCAGCAGAAGAGCAAAAGCGAATTACCATGAAGGATTGCTGCCCGTATGAAGAGTCTTGAAACTGACGCTGTGCAGCATGAGTCTTGTGTGTCATGCGGCTACTCTGGCATGCATTGCAGCTCAGCCCGGAGTCGGCCAGTATCTTGACCTGTTTCGAGCCTGATGTTAGCAAGATGAAACATGGGCTCGATTCCAAAGCCGCTGGGCACCAGTGAGGATGGAGTGAGCAATGTTAGAGTGATACTAAAGCGATGCAGGAAGATGACAGATGCATGCAAACGAGGAGGTTGGGTCGAGAGAAAGACGTTATCATACTCCATAGTCGTTCAACGTTCGCGTGTTGTTCGTGCTGGGACTATGCGGAACTACTGCAGCAGATGCATAAGATGCGCAGTTGGTGCAGGTGACTTGGTGCCAATTTCGCGCGTGGACGGCGAGGCGGTGAACGCGCGCACTCGAGTCCTTGGCAACGATATCGGAAAACCTGCCCGATATACTCAGTGGTTCTGCCTGTGCTGCGCCACCTTCGTCCCTCCACCCCGCAGGGTATTTTTTGCATCGCGCGCCAATCTCACCACCAATGAAATACTGTATGTCGCTATAGAATCTCCAAGCGCCCTCGATTTGAGGGACAAGGTTGGCATTGAGATTCTTGCTGGATCTCGCAGCGCGCTTCAGCCACGCCCTGCACCCCCTCGGGTACTCTTTCATTTCCTCAGACTGCCGCAGCTGCCGCCACCACGGCCTCTCCTCCTGGGCCTCATCGAACAGCCGCCAAGTCGCATGTCTTCTCATCTCTCGAAATAACCAGGCAAGCGCCGTCACAGATTGCCTCGTAAGACATGATGAATTCGCCCGGAGCCTTGTTACACTCCATCTGAGCAACATCGCAGCCTCAGGCCACGCTTCTGCCCCCCAAAATAGCTGCATATGGCGCAATGTTTCCATACCTCTGGCGCGTACCACGCTCCACGCTTCGCGATCGGAAGGCGATCCTGACCATCGTTGGTTTTCCAGCATAGGATTCTCGAACACCGTGTCAGTCGTGTTTGTTTCCTTGCCATCTTGCTCCACGTTTCAGGTGGGTATTGACCCGCGGGACACTGTTGGCCGGCCGTCATGATGCTCGATTTCGGTCGCATACCCCCAACCCATTTATACCCAGTCCTCCCTCCCTCTCAAGATCTCTGAGCCTTTCATTCTTTCAAGTTGCAAGACTGAAGATTCAGTCTGCCTGTTATTGGTAATCCCATCTGCTTTTCCTCTTGTACCTTTCCTTTGTTCCTTGGGTCCTTGTATCCACCCCGAGAAGCTGGCTTCTCGCTGACCACTAAGTTCTCCCGGACTCGACTCAAAAGCTATCATATGTAAGTTGTCTTCACGATGCTGCCTGGCTGCAACCATAGATGCTGATTGGGTCTCAGAATGTCATTGGCACCTTACTACTATAGACCACTCACGCCTCCAGAGGCTGCTGGAGCTGCTGGTCAGCACAGCCATATTCGGAATGTGTCTCGCTCGTCCTACTTTGCAGCCGACAGCTCGCCTGAGCCGGTAATTACTGCTTGTAATACAACTCCCAGTCGATCGCCAGTTCTCCGTCAACATGGCCCGACTTTGCTTCCTAAGATCAGAACCCAGGACTCGACTCTGGAGCCTCCGTTCGTTCATCGACCCTCCATCCATCGAAGGAGCTCGTCGACCGTCGTCAAAAACTCCAAACATGCTCGCCCTAACATGTATAGGAGCGCGACTGAGCCTGTTGAATATACACCGATGATATCTCCAGTATCGAATGCGCCTCACTCGCGCTCGAACTCACTCAATCCATCTCCTGGACTGGCCAAGGTCAAGCTCAATGTGCCCGTAAGGACTCATTCCCGCTCGACCTCTGCATCGAGCATCAACAGCGATGTTCTGAATCGTTTTGGCTATCCTACTTATCGCCAAATGCCCGTCTATGTGTCTCACGATCACCAAACCCCGTCTCCGGACCTCTTCGCCACCAACTTTATGCCATATACCAATGCTCCCATGGCTGAGCCTCCTATTATCAATTTGGAGGGCACGTTTGACATGCCAATTGATCTTGAGACGATCTCGAGACCCTGCTCTATGAGTCCTCCTCCCATGCTGCCAGCCGTCTCTACGATCAGTATGCTCAGCTACTTGACACAACCAACGCAGCCCATCAACCTAGTTCGGCATCTCACCTTCCAAACCGGCCGTGGTCTAACGAACCACTTTTGGTGGGATATTCGCAACGTCCGACCCTGGAAATCGTTTTCGCTCCAGACTATGTCTGCCATCCCTGATCTTCTGACGCTACTTAATTTCGAACACGACAAAGCCTGCCTACCTCTGATGGGCACCAACGCGAACACTGTGACACCTGCCTCTGAAGCCGATCTCGCCAATCTCATTTCCAAGATCTACTTTCCCAAGGTCAACGCTGCTACACGGCTGTCCCTCGGTACCAACTCTGTCGCTCTGTACCCTGCCCCAACCCCAACGAGCTCTGGGTTGAGTGCCAACTCGGCCAACATTCCCACCTTTCTGGCCAATTACCCGAGCGACAATGACCGTACGCTCTCAGGACTCCCCCGAGGCCGCGTTGTCGGCTTGGTCCGGTCTTTTGATCGCTGGAATACAGGCATGCGCCGTGAAGGCCCTGCACGCAAGGTCGAGTATCTACGCACTCTGGCGCATCTGCAGAAATGCATGCGAGACCACAGCTGCCGTTATGGCTTCATTATCACAGAGATCGAACTCGTCTGCGTCCGTGCCGGATGCGACGACCGTGGCCATCCGTATTTCGGCTACCTTGAAGTTGCGGAGGCAGTGGAGACCAAGACCTTTGCTCGGAATGGGAAGGAGGCAGCAGGTGAAGTTGACATGACTGTCACTTTGGCTCTGTATTATCTTCTTATGCTCGCCAAAGCGACGCCTTTACCCGGCCAGCTGGGTAGCTTCATGGATGTGGGCGGTCCCGGAACACTAACTCGACAAAGAGTCTGGGATGGAGGACTCGGTGGTAGTATGCTTGCGGTCGATGAGGACGGAGATGTTGAGGAATTGGGAAAAGATGGGAAGGACAAGTGGATCCCTGAACCGCAGATGGGAGAGAAACGGGAAGCGAGGACGGTTAGGGGATGGGTGTGGCCTAGCGACCCCTGGCACAAGAGAGAAGGCGAGCGTGGAGAACGTGGAAGCGGAAGAGGGGGAAAGAGAGGATAATCTCTATTCTCTGGGTATTCCTGGAGAGAGAAAGCTATGAAGGTGGTTATGGAAAATGGGAGAAGTCCTGGATTTGAGTATGGATTTATAATCGATGCCATCCAGGTGATGAGCTCGATGCATAAAGTCGTCGAGACTTCGGGACGCGAAATCTTGGTTATTACAAACTCGGTAATAAAACTACATTCATGAAATTGGCCCAAGGACCCCCTGATACAGCTCGGTTCCTTTGAATCTTTCATGACAAAGTTCGGATAAAGTATTTTGTTCATCTGTATCAATGCTTGAGCAAAAAGTTAGCAGAGGATTCTTGTAATGAGCTTCTAGGTAATGAACAGGAATAGATCAGAGGAATCGTGCATTGTCTCTCGTGGCTCCTCATACTGTTGAGACTTGACATAATTTTTAAAGTCACCGACGGATGGCTTGACATTGCCGGATCCGTCTCGTCAGTTATCGTTTGAGCATATAAGTAAAAATCATCGGAGCTGTTTTCAATGCACGGACAGAGTCAAGGGCAGGGAATGAAGGGAGATGAGAAGGGTGACTGTTGGCTTACCAAAGAAGGCGATAGGGGTGAATGTGTTGGTAGGACGGCGAATGAGTCGAACTACTAGAGAAGAAATTCACGGAGATGAGAGATGGAAGAGGAGGAAGAGCGTCAACGAAACACAGAGAAAAAGAATAATGATGTCGATGGAACTTTTCTTGGCGGGATCTGGCTCTGCGGGCCGGCTGCGCTGAGTGGTCACCTGCCGCCCAAACAGCAACAGCGCCAGGCGGTCGTAATAGTATTAGTACGAGTAATTAATTAGGATTGGTAAACTTGTGTGTCGGTGGTACCCTTAAGGCCCGCGGGGTCACAAGCACGCCTCTGCTCGCTCTTTTGTATACACATACTCGACTGTTTTCCCCCCTTGCACCAACCACCACTACTGCACGAGCAAGCCCACAAAACTCCAGTGTCTGCGCACCGCGCCCTCCCTCCCCCACCACCAAATTCTTTCCGAATCACCTGTTTGACGGAGATAAAAATCGCAAACAACAGTCAAGATGGGAGGTATGTTTTTTGAGCCCCTCGCAGCCCATCGTCTCGAACTGGCTGGCTTTCCTACCAGCGGGCGCACGTAATATCCTCTTCAGGAACTATGTGGACTAACAGGGAGGTTGATACCTGAAAAAAAAATACAGACTTCCAACAAATCGCCCGTGAGCATTCTTCCTGTCCCTCCCGAGAAACCCTGAGCAGTACACTAATGCGACACAGAGCAATTCGTCGAGTTCTACTACAAAACCTTTGACGGCGATCGCACGCAACTGGCTGCCCTCTACGTACGTTTTTAACAAACCCACTTTGCGCCTGGTCTTCAAGTTGAGTCGGGAGAGGAGGGAGGATGGGAGGAAGAAAAGAGCTATGATGATTTTTCTGACACGACTGTGCGCACACAGAGAGACAAGTCGATGCTTACCTTCGAGAAAGATCCGTTTTTGGGCACGCAGTCTATTCTTGAGAAGCTTACGGTACGTCAACGTGGTGGGCTCTGGTCGGAGCGATTATTACAATGTCCCGGGCAAGCAAGAGTCACTGATGCGGAATGGTATCGCAGAATCTACCTTTCCAAAAAGTCCAACACCGGGTCGACACGACAGATGCGCAGCCATCCAACGAGCAAGGAGGCATCTTGGTTATGGTGACTGGTGCATTACTGGTAGGTCTTACAAAAAACCTCACCTCGATGGCTTCTCGCTGGCGGCGGGGTCACTAATGGACACTACACAAACAGGTCGATGATCAACAACATCCCATGAGCTACGTCCAGACGTTCAACCTGCATCCCGAGGGCGGCAGCTACTTCGTGTTCAACGACGTCTTCAGACGTAGGTGGAATCATTCATGACGAAGCAGGCGTCGAAAATGCTAACAAGTCTCGGTAGTGGTGTATGCCGCAAGTGGATAGATCCGTCGCCGGCACCATAAACGGGTGGTACCGATTCTGGCATTCTGCAAATCGCGGGTCTCGAGCAAGGGTGCGGTGCACACGATAGGTCAACAAGCATAGCAGATGGCGCAGCGTGGACAGGAACGACAGTGTAGGGATTGAGCAGAGAGTAAGGATACGGGAGCGAGGCAGTTGTGATGTGATGATAGATGGGCGCATGGGGGACATAACCACCAACAACAAATTACGTCCAGATGCACGTGCCTAGCAAGCGACAACTTTTGACAAGGCTGCCACAATTCCAACTTCTCCCGAGTCCTTGTAAATGAGTTTCCCGGCTGCCCGAGTGGCCTAACATGGTTTGTTGGCGGTCCGAGACGCCTACGACGCCATACGTGGACAATAAGACTTTGGGACGGTGGAGGTGGTTCTGATGGCGCCACGCGCTCCTTCGGTTGTGGGTGCACAGTCAGGCTGCTACATTTGCGCCTGCATCCCATAAGAAAGGGTTGCTGGAACGATTATTGTCGAAACCCAGAATCCTTCGTCAAAGTCTGAGATTGAGCCGCCGAAGAAAAGGTTCTCGTACCGAGTTCTAGGTACACGTACGGGCATCCATCCAACCTCCTACCAGTAAAGAGGCCCCCTCCAAAATATTATTATTGTGGTCCTCGTTAAGCACCCAAGCAGCTTGCCCTGCGCTAGTCTCGACGCCTACGCCTAGTTACGGTTCATCCCTGTCTCTGCGGTGTTGCACCTGCCACAACATCCCAAGCAAACCAAGTCCGTCATCCGTCGTCGACAACTTTTGATCAGAAACAGACATCTTTGCAACAGCAACAGCAACAGCCCATTCACCTCTGATCCCTCCTATCCCCTTACCTTCACGTCCTACATACAAATCGACATAACGATTCAAGTCAGCATTGCCTCCGCGACGAGCGAGCCAGATTCAAACCGCGCAACAACATAGTTCAGCTGCATTGAAAGAACAGTGCCGTTGTGCCACATCTGTCCTCTTCGACTTCTCAATTCCTGATCTTTCCCCGGGTGTCATTGGGCGAGTAGATATTCACGATGGCGCTCATGGACGAGTTCAAAATGCGCAACTTTAGTGAGTTTCTCTCTCTTTTGGTCGGCGTTGCGACCTGCGTTGGACCGGAGCTGACAGCTGTCCGCAGGCATCTACGGGCAGTGGTAAGAAGTCCCTTGGTCACTCCACGCCTCCTCGCCCACGATCTCTTGTGATCTTTTGCGCATCAGGATCTTTATTATGAAGATATCCACGCTTTTCATCCCCGATTGAACGAATCGTGGGGCACGGCTAGGGGCCGGCTACAGGTCATGGAATAAGATAGGCTGACATGTCTATCAACAGGCTCGGAGTGCTATGCATCATCCTGGGATTTGCCTTGGGTATCGCCAATATCTTCCACTTTAACCTGCTCATTCTATTCAGCATCATCCTACTGTGCGTCTCTCCCCAACCTTCACAAATCACCATGTCGTATGACTGACACTTGAGCGCAGTTGTTCCTCCCTGGTTCTCATCTTCATCGAAATTCCACTCTTGCTACGTATCTGCCCTACATCCGCCAAATTCGATGCCTTTATCAAACGCTTCACCACGAACTACATGCGCGCCCTTATTTACGGCCTCATGTCCCTGGTTCAGTGGCTTAGCATCATCGTGGAAGCCAGCAGCTTGATTGCCGCCGCCGTAGTATTGGCCCTCGCGGGAGCTTGCTATGCACTGGCGGGGTTGAAACAGCAGGAATTTGTGGGAAGCACGACACTAGGTGGACGCGGTGTGGCCCAGATGATTGTCTAGTCGGAGGCTTGTCCACCCTTTCTTCTCACCGTGCCATCTTATCGAGTTCAATGGGACAAAAAGTGATTTGACGATGGTGTACTTCTAGCGGCGCGCATGGACACACATTGGTCGAGCGCGAGGAGTACGGAGTCAATGGGAACGATATTTGGATGACCAGGCGGAGTGTTTCCTAGAGCTCCAAGAATTTTATGACGGTGGTTCATGAGATGCCGCTGATGACAATACAGGAGGCTGGATAGTTATTTGTGCAATCAAGAGGATCCAATTCAGGGCCGGAAAAAAGTGTCTCTGATTGTCCATGTCGCATGAGACGTGAGACTATAAATTCGTCAAGGATCAGAAGGAATGCAGGAAGGGAGGGTGGCCCCGGGTGCCACCTACGGAGTCTGGGAGTATAAGCGTCGCTGTCTCGCTGTTTGCGGAGTCTCACGCCGCTTGAGCAAGATATAATAAGCTCGTCTATCGTATGCAATGCTGCTTAGGTCGTCTTTGCTCTGATTATTATGTCCACTTGCTTTTGGCTGTGCTCGTGTGCGGTCGTGCAATAAACTCGGCTCCGAGTCTGTTGGTCGGGCAATTGAGACAAAGAAGACTTGGTCCCTTGTCTAAAACACCCCTTCAATATCACCCGTCTCTTTCGTGTCATCATGTGCGTCAACAAACCACCGTTTTGGTGCTTATACCTCTTGTGGCTTCACAAGAGTGGGGAGGAGAGACGGGATCGTGATCGACCGGAACTTTGCAACGATCTTGGTCCGCCTGGTACCTAATCCGTCCATTGGTAGGCTGGGGAGGGCGCAGACCCCGAGCGTGGGCACCGACGCAGAAGAAAGGGTACTACTCGTCCTGTACCGAATACTCAAGGGTAGGCTGAACAGTAGTAAGCAGGCGTGGCAGGTGAGCACCGGCACGTAGCCAGCAACCAGAGGACCCACGCTACAGCGAGGGTGGCTTGCCGAAGCTTCGAGGGGAGGCCGTCGGAGGCGTCCTGTGCATCTCTTTCTTATGAGAGGCTGAAGGAACGGCGAGTGAACAAGGCCCTCGTGTGGCGTGCTAAACCAGAACCAGTCCAGCTTCCAAGGCCCGAGATGAAGGCTGTGTTTCGTGTTTGGTCTTTGTTTTCGAGTTGGGGCCCCCAGGACTGGCGGTTTTTCCCCTGCGAAGCTTCGGGCCCCCCAGACCCAAAATGCCTGATTTGCCCCAAATGATGCCCAGACTTTTCCTCTTGGTGTGCTGCTATTCTTTGAATTTGCGGCTGAGGAGCGTCTGGGCCTTTCAAACCTTCGGGGGGTTCCTTGTAGCCCTGCTTTGGTGCGAAGCGAGCAAGCAGCCCCGTCAACCCGTTTAATATTGTCCCCTCTCGTTTCCTGACCTTGTCCTTGTCCCCTGTGCCTAGCCTTGACCCGACCTCGTCAAATGGTCAACTTCGGATTTCTGGCCTGAAAAGTCCCAAAACTCATCCTCATCGGGAGAAAGAAAAGAAAGAAAGGCCAAAACACTTTTCGGGTGAGAAATCGTGACATCTTCTCGACTATCTATCTTATCACAGACCAACAGTGACAAAGTCGAAACAACAAGGCACAAATGAGCGAGAAGAAGAAGATGATGACGACGACGACGATGATGGATTAACCTGAGCAAAGAGCACTCCAACAATGTCGCCTTCCGCCGTTTCTAGCCTAAATCATGGAAGAAGACAGTCGAAGCAGCGCCTTCCTCGATGTTCCCATCACCGAAGCTGAACGCCGTGCTCAAGTTGCTCGGACGGCCGTCAGAGACGACAGCTCCAAGCAACTGTTACCAGAAGTCAGACAACCCTCGCCAGAAGAATCCCAGCAGTCGTCATCGTCGGCGACGGCGACGGCGGCGGCGGTCGATCAACAGCAACAACCACCAGGCCCCGTTCGTTTTCCCTCAATACACGCTCCTCCAGTCGCCAGACAGTATGCCCCGAGATTCTCGCAGAGACCAGGAGTTCGCAATTATGTTCCCATCTCCCCAGTCCCAGAAGAAGACGAACCCGAGTCCATCAAACTCCGCCCGTTCTCGGCTGCCGCTACGGACGATGCCTATCTCCTCCCTTCAACGGGGCCGATGCCGGTCATGTGGACTCCCATCTGGTTGAAGCAGTGGTTTCTGGGTCTCTTTGCTCTTATTTTTGTCGCATTTCTGATCGCGCTAATCCTCCTCTGGCACTTTGATGCAGAGAACGATGGCTTCCATATCGACCCGGGGACGAACCACTATGCCTGGACTTACACGCCTACTGTCATTGTGGTCGTCGTCGTGGCCGCGTGGAGAATGGTGGATTACCATTCTAAACTGGCTATGCCCTACGACGCGCTCCAAGACGGCCCGGTCAAACCGTCCGAAAGTCTTTTAGTCGACTACATCTCGACCTTTCAGCTTGTATCATTACTCGAAGCGTTCAAAAACAGTCATTTTGCCGTTATTGCGTCGGTTACCGGTTTTATCTTATTAAAAGTTGTCACGGTGTTTGCAACGGGATTGGTGGTGGCTCTTCCGACAGAAGTGGTTCAAAAGAGCGCGACTGTGCATGCAAGAGGCTTCAGCGCCGCCTCGTTCGACCCGAATGGTGCACTCGATTCTTCGACGTTTCCGGCTCAGCCGGTGTATGCGTACTATGGCAGTATGGCTCAGGGTGTGCCTTTGGAAAATGGCGTTAGGTTCGATCTGGCATACAGTGCCTTGACAGTCAGCTCTGACACTCCAGTTGGGAACGATGCGATCATATCTGGTGAAGTCGATGCGTTTGTACCCAATATGACATGCAAAACAATAAGTGTGCAGTTGCAGTCTCCGCGAATTGTGAACGACACAAACTCAGCGAGCGCATTTGCGACCTCGACCAACATCACCTTCAACATCAATGCAGGTGATGTGTGCCGCCAACTTTCTTCAGTCAGCGTTCCAGCGGACAACCCCTATACTGAGATTCTCCCGAAGCGCCAGGTTACAGGCACGATGCAGCAGATCTTCTGTGGAGGCACAAATGCCAGTGTACCTGATTCAGATGGCCCGGAAGGACTGTTGTTCACCCTTACCGACATCAGTTATCAGCAGACACTATTCGACAATGCGACTGACCTTGCAGGGGGTTCATTTACCATCGCCAGTGGCGTTTCCAGGATTCTTAACGACATAACGAATGTGTTTTGTGTTCCTTCGTATTCAATGGCGAGGGTCCAGGTTACGAACAACACCCAGCTACTCAACAATAATGCTGCCGTAACGGTCACCTTGAAAGACGGAGACAGCAATAGCACACTCTCGGGATTTTCGGCTTGGAATGCCACCAATGTCCTTTCACAAGCCTCAATTGCCGCACAGGTCCTCTTTGGCGATACCGTTAACGACGACACTATTTCTGATTCGAGTGCTATATTTACGCTCATGGCGCTGACGCAGGGCTCACAAGACATCGCTACTTTGAAAACCCCAGAAACAATGATCTCAGCTGCTCAAGACACGTCCAATGGACTTTTATCTCAGTATGCTCATCAAGTTTTGAGAGCGGTAGACAGCCCCAGTCTGGAGGGGGGAAGAGTGACTCGTCAAGAACAGAGGCTTCGGGTCAACGACGTTTCTGTGTGGACAATGGCTTCAGCATCCGGGTTACTGTTCCTGTTCTGCATTGCCTTGATTTTCATCGCCCCGCGAGCGGTTGTTCCCCGAGACCCAGGCTTTATCGCGGCGGTTGCGACAATTCTGACTAGAAGCACCGAGCTGAATCGATTACTGAGGAAGCAGGGAGCACCGAGCCGTGCGAATCAAAAAGCAGTCCTTGCAGGTTTCGAATTTGGGACAGCCATCGCGACCACTGATTCTGGGACAAGGAGCTTCAAGATTGTCACGTCAGAAGGCGAGCCAGATGAACCGGTCACCAAGCCGTCCATGGATATCAAGTGGTGGGTGCCGATTAGCGCAACCTTTCCATTCTTGACGCTCACATTGATTCTGCCAGCGGGCCTCATTGTGGCGTTGGAGCTTATTCAACGGCAATCGGACGATCATAATGGGTTTTACACCGTCGCGGACGACAAGTGGACGGAAATCTACAGTCACTACATCCCCGGCCTCGTCATGTTGATTTTGGCAGCGTTGATCAATATGCTTGATTTCAACGTGGCGTTGTTCACTCCGTGGAACAACCTTGCCGAAGGAAATGCGATCCACAGAAGATCAGTCCTCAACAACATTCTCGGGAGATCACCTCTATCTGCGTTCTTACAGGCCCTGAGGACGCGGAGCCTCGGTGCCATGCTGAGTATCACCGCCGCGGCCGCCGCGAGTGTCCTTACAGTGATCGCCTCGGGCTTGTATTACGTCCAGCACTTCTCGGTTGAAGGGGCGAGTATTTCGCTTACTCAAGTTGACTCTTTCGATCTTCAGTGGCAGAACAGCTTCTCTAATGACAACGGGGCGGCAGCCATCACGAATCTGATCATGCACCAGAATTTCAGCTATCCACAGTTTACGTATGAGGGTCTCGTGTTCCCAAAGCTGTCGCTGAACAACTCCGCATTGACGACGAATTCACTCACAACAGTGTCTGGGTCATCATCCCACGTGCTACCAGCTGTTCGAGCAAATCTCAAATGCGACGTTCTTCCGAGTGACTCTTTCTCCTTATCCACAGAAAAGGCGGGCGACGGCAGCGCGTACGCGACGGATCAAGCATTCATCACGGCCAGAGCAGCCCTTCCCGACTCGTGTCATCTCGGCGGCTCCAAAGGTACAGATGACTTTGTTCTCTACCAGAACAACTTCGAATTACCGCCAGGTGGAAAGGGAACATTTGCCGGAGCTCAATTGGATCTGTTGTTTGGCGATAATGCAACAACATATGGCAATTATGGCGAGAATCGTGGTCAATACATAAGTGATAATCCTCCTGTTGGTTGTCCCAGTCTGGCGTTCACTTTCGGCCACTTCCAGGTGGACAGCACGGACACAAGTCAAGTGACGACAATGGTGTGCTATCAACAAATCCAGGGCCTCAACGCAAATGTGACCCTGCAGCCAAACAGCACGACCATTGATGCCAGCCATCCCCCGGCAGTGGATGAGAGGAGCATCTTCCTCCACGACAATCCGCTTAGCAACAACAGTGGTGTGAAGACGTTCGATTTTCGCATCCAGAACAACCTCGCTCAGGAAATGACCGTGTTCAACGGCGCGGGTGGCACACCGGCAACCAATCCTTCGAGTACAAACACGTTTGACATCTTCTTCCAAGCAATAATCAACGGCTCTGAGCCCCACGATCCAGCGTCTTTAGCCGGTCCAAACAACCAGGATGTCCTCATTGGCGCAATCAACCGATTTTATCGAATCTATATGGCTCAAACCATCTCGGCAAACATGCGCGGCCCCGTCAACAACCTGGGCACTTCGTCCCGCCTCTTTCGACGCCAGAGCTCTTCCACAATAACCTCGGCGACCACAGTAGACACCCCGCGCCTCGTCCAGGACAAGGACAGCAAACTAATCCTACAGATCCTCCTCGGCATTATGACGGCCTTGGCCGCATCGGCATGGCTGACGACGAAGTTCCGCCGCGTCCTACCGTGTAACCCGTGCTCGATCGCGGGGACCATGTCCCTCCTCGCGGGCAGCGACTTGTGCCACAGCACCGACGACGGCCTGTGCGAATGCTGCGGGAAACCCCGTCGACGGTCGTTTGGATACGACGCCGGCAACAGACCGGAATCAATCCACGCAGGGCCCGACGAGAACAGCGAGGACGCCGACGAACGTCACCAGATCATCTCCAACGGCGCCGAGTGGATGCCCGCGTCCCAGTTCGAAACAGTCTTTGGCGGGAACCGCTACAGTATGGGCTGGTGGCGCGAGCGGCGACTCATAGGCAAGAGACGGAGGTTCGGCGTGGATGTGGGCGCTCGTGCCGACGGCGCTGACGACCAAGACTGGGAGTTGGGAAGTAGGAGACCCGAGGGCCACGGATTCAGCGACTTTATGATGAGGGGCGGCGACCGCGACGGCCGCGGCGAGTACGCGAGATTTGGCGGCCGCTCGCGAGGCGCCAGCATCAGTGACCCGACCACCGAACCTCCTGAGGTGATGGCCATGGGTGGTGCGAGAGCTGGACCTGGACCTGGACCTGGACCTGGACCGACAATAACCATGCCCAGGCAACCCGCGCCGGGGATCTTCGTGACCGACACGGGCCGGACGGGCCAGCCACAGCAGCAGCTCTACCAAGATTCGGGCGAAATAGGCATGCCGGGCCGACGAGGTCCTGTCGGCGGCGAAGCATAGACTTGTTCTTTATCTTGATCTTGACTAGGGGTCGATCTGGAATGGATCTGGGGGTGGATACAACTCGATTCGACACAAGCTCCCTCTTGTCACAAGGGTTTTCTCTTTTTCTTCTTCTCGACCATGTCAATCCATAACGAATGATTTCACCCGATGTTTGGTGTTTTGGCGTTTTTTGGAGTGTTTTGATGCTTGGTGTCTTCTGGTGCGGCTGGGAGGGTGGATATCACTATATATATCTATTTTGTCTACCGTATACCATATACCCACATATACTCCTTCGGTATACCCATCTTGATTCATTTCCATGAGATTACCGTCGATTGCGACGAGGCGCGCTCTCTCCCTCTCTCTCCACACAAGGGAAGTCTATGGAAAAGAAAAGGGGTGGAATTAAGAGGTAGGAAGAGAATAGACGATTCGAGGAAGTAACAACAAAGCTTTTTTGTTCGGGTCAAACAATACATCCCCCCTCGCGATGTACGAGTACCGAGTATATTATCCACTGGGGAGGCTCCAATCAGTATCTCAGATACTCGTAGTTGTAAAGAATGTTTACAAGGTACATGCGAGATCAGGTAGTCTTGTACATCCCGGGGGCGTCCTCTTTCCCTTCTTCCAACGTGCTCCACCCTAGCTAGTCTCACACTGATCATGATCATGGTTCGCGGATGGCCCCTTTGACCCCTTTAAATCAGGTTACCCCCGAAAGAGTCCACATTTATTGTTAAGAAGAAGGCCGAAGGAAAGGCCTCAATAAGTCGCAGCCAGCCTCATGACCAGATAGTCCCCGCTGTTGATGCCGTCGTACTTCTTGCCCGTCTCCTCCCAGGTGCCCGGGAGGGCCTCGATCCAGCGGTCGAAGTTGGGGTTGCAGAAATAGGCGATGCTGTAGCGCGCGGGGACCGTGGCGTCGGGGTCCTCGTCGTCGAGGAGCTCGGCTTTGGGCGGGGGTTGGATCACGCGGTGGTTCGTCGACCGGATCTGGTCGTTGCTCCAGCGCTGGAGCAGGTCGCCCGCGTTCACCACGATGGTGCCCGGGATCGGCGTGGCGCGCACCCACGTGCCCCTGGGGGACTTGACCTCGAGGCCACCAATGTCGTCCTGGAACAGCAGCGTGATGGACCCGTAGTCCGAGTGCTCGCCTGCGCGGACCTGGTTCGGGTTCGCCCGCCAAATGCTCTTCTTGACGGGTGGGTAGTGCAGCAGTCGGAGCGTGTTGTCCCCGCCGTCCGTGTAGCTGTCGAAGAAGTGTTCGTCCATGCCCATGCCCAGCGCGATGGCGCGCATGACATTGACGTGCAGGTCCTTCAGCGTGAGGAAGAATTGTTGCATGTCCCGGGTAAAGGCGGCGCCAGCCTCGTCCAGGTGTGCCGGCCATTGGTTGGGTTTCCCCTCGACGCCCTCACGACCAATCTCCATGGACTCCTTCAGATCCGGGTTGGAGGCACGCAGTTTGGCGATGACATCCGGGTCACTAGATTGCGTCACCTTTTCGCGGCCCGAGGTCACGTAGCCGCGATTGGCGTCCGGGGTCGTCCATCTCAGGGCGTCCTTCTGCTCCTGGGGCCGCTTGAAGAACTCGGCCGACTGGGAGAAGGCGTGCGAGATCTGGTCTGCGGGGACGCCGTGGTTCTGCAGGTACAGGAAGCCTGACGTGTGGAAGGCGTGGGAGATTTGCTCGGCCGTGGCCTTTTTGGCGGCTGGAGACCCATGCAGAAAGGCCCCAAAGTCAATCAACTGGTGACAAGTCAAAAAAACATGGCCTGGTGGTCGAAAGAGGAAGGTGGTGTATCTGAGACTGGAAGAGAAAGGGGCAGGTGGTGCAGAATGTCTGTGGACAGGGCCTCCAATGGCGCGGACTAGTGGGGAGTCTGGCATGCGAAGCACCTCGTCACACGAAGCACGACATTGTACCGAGTACGTACCGGCATGATCAAGTCATCTTGTTCCACACCCTTTTGAGCGACTTCACCCGCTGAACCCATCTTTGCGTCGCAAGGCTGAAGTGGGCCCCAAGAGAGGTTTGATTGTGTACGGGAGGGGTCTTGGATAGGTCCGGATCTCGTGCTCGTACTCGTACTCGTACTCGTTGTGGATGATGCGACCGGGGAGTGTGTCTTTACCGACGACTCGAGGAGATGGATAGGCAGTGGATGTGTGTGTGGATGTTGTTCCCCAAGTTCCGCGACAATGGCGTGACGCTAGCTTGCTGAGTGTGGCCTCCCTTAACGATTCGCAGGACACTTGAAAACCGGGGTATATCTTTCTTCCCACCACGAGAGAACAAAAAAGAAGAGTACAAGACGACTCCAACAATTTATATCTCAGAGTGACTTTCATGCAAGAAGTAAGAGCGAGCGGAGAGGCGGCCGTGGCGAGAGGGAAAATAATGAGAGACGATGATTGGGCAGGAGCCAGATAAGGAATCGGGGGCTTAGTGGCGGAGGTGGCCGTCGACCCTCCGTCATAATCATATCGTCGTCGATGGCCATGATCAGGTCACTTTTTCTCGTACTTGTATACCAAAATACCAAAAACAGCCCACACCACGAGAACGAAAAGAGCTAGGAACAGAGAGGGGAGGGAATCTAGGGATACACGACACGATCTTGACATCACACCGCAACACCACCACCACCACCACCACCACCACCACCAC
>NW_019173835.1:0-32835 GCF_001646965.1 Fonsecaea nubica | reverse complement strand
CTCCTCCTCCTCCCTCCCTCCCTATCTTGTAGAGACTTACCTTAGGCTTTTAAGGTCCAAGGTCAGACTCCGCGAGGAAGATGGACGAAGTAGACATTGGGTTTCCTGTGGGTGTATACACAACACCATGATGAGACGGGTCAACGGCAGTCATGTACAAGTAACCTCACGCGAACCATAGCTAAACAAGCCTCAAAACCTTGGTACTTACATACATAATGATGGGAGAGGGCAGTCGATGAACTTGAGACTTGACCCCCTTTTTTCCAATGGAGTTTGGGACTTTGAACTCGTAGGGACAACCACAGTGAAGGAATGGGTTGAAGCATTCATCAGCATCGGGTTGAGAGGTTGCTGAGATTGTGATTGTGGTTGTATCAACGACTGGAAAGACAGAGTGCGGCGTCGCGTGGAGGAAAGAGAATATCCCTACATGTATAGGCACCTCGTCCTCGTAATGAATATTCATCACTGTACCTGTTCGGAACATGCCCTTGGAATCCATCCACTATCACTGAAAAGTTTGAACGGTCGAGGTTCTCTGCTCTGTTGGTATTCTCCTCGTAGCTCATTCAGTTCAACGATCAAAGAAACCGCTGTTGAAGCTCAAGAGGTTCTGCTGCAAGCTCCCATCCGAAATCGGAGATGATATCGTGAGCGACAACATTGATCAATTATGAATGGGTCGTCGGTCAACAAGGTCGGTCTCCTTTCTCACAGAAAATCCTCTGGGCCTCGTACGTACGAGTGAGGTAAATCATGTCCATGTCCCACTGTACCGAGTACTCGTGCCTTGTCACCTCGTATATGAGATTGCTCTCCTTGGTGCAAAGTGGCCGTGTTTCGGACACACACACACGCGCACACACGGGAAGCAGATCCGAATACGACGGTAAGCGAGTCTTCCCCCCTGAGCCCTTGTGAACGAATAATGCTAATACCAAGTACCTCGTACTCCTCATCCCTCCCGTGCCGTTGAGCCAGGAACGGGAAGTTCCTGCATATGCACCTCTAACAACCTTGGGCGTCTACGGCACAGGCCACATGCTTGTTGTCCTGCAGCGCAGAGAAAAGGAAGAAAAGGAAGAAAAGGGGGTTGGTTCTAGAACAATCACGCATGAGAGGCCTTGCTCCAACGTCCCGTCCCTGCACGCGTCAAAGCTACGTTTCAAAACAGACAAACAGAACTCAAAACACATCCCCTGGACTATGAAACCGTCAACCAGTGGTGGTCAACCAGCGAAACTTGGGCCGTTGTTGTGTTGTGCTGGCTGGCGTGCCTGGTCAGGGGAGTCAGGCGTTTAGCCAGCATAGGAACGGAGTAGTTTAGGACGTGGTACGCGACATCGTTCCCCTTGGAGTAATGGGATATCAAACGACAATTGGCCGGAGCAGAACGGGGAAGGGCTCGACTCGTTCTCCGGATAAATGGAGCGTGCAGATCTGGAGCAGAAGGAAAAATCGGGTGGACTGATGTGGCGCCCTCGCCTCGTCTACGAGGGGGGGGAACGAAAGGATTTCGTCTTCTCGCCCAATTGCCTAAACCTGTCGTTAAGGCTGAGAAAACGGCGCAGGTCTTGAAACGCTGGTGCCTTTTTGGTTGATGTTCAAAAAAGGGGGTTTCCCGTCGGGCAAAACCCTTTCTCGTCTACACGTGATTCGTCGAGATCGTCGTCTTGTGCCGTTTCCGGTAATTGGGAGGATCATTAAGGTTGAGGTCGGGTCCTGGGACTGCTGGAAGAGTCGTGGATTTATTTGTCAGTTGGGGCTCGTAGGAATTTGATCTGCTCGTTCTGGGCAGAGTGGTCAAAGTGTTATTTAATGGTTTGGGACGCAGGAGAAAGGGGGTTTCTGCAGCTCGAAGTGCCTATCGAAGGATGGCAAGCTACGAGTACGAAAACGCTCCTACAGATGCAAGGGACAGCCGCTTCCTTTCTCTGAGCAAAACGTGGAAGGAACAAAACTCCCGAAGACTGCTTCCCATGGCGCTACGAGCACGTTGTATCCCGCTGATGACACGTTCGTTTGGAGACTACGGGGAGTATTCGGCCACGCATTCCTCGTACGAGTACTGCGCTGGAGACCAGGGTTGATCGGCGTGTGGGTCATTATCCATCCTCGGCGAGCACACGGTTCAGCTGAAATCAATTGTCACCGTGATGGTTGAAGAGACCACTTCCTCAAGGACAAAGTGGAAATTGGAGACCCGGCGAGCCGGTAGAGGGACAAAAGTGGTGACAATGGGAGACTCGCAAATCTTTGAATAATAATTCGCTGTGATCCGCAACCCAACCGGGGTAGCATCCACAGTGTGCGAGTAGGTATGGAGAGTCCTGACATTCGGTGAGCATATTGCACGGGATACTCGGTTCTTGTGCGTTATCATATAGCTCATCCACCATCAGCCGCACTCCAGGATCTGCTTCCTTCGACAAGGTTCCTCGAAAGATTTGTCGTATTTCTTTGGTAATCATCGAAAGACGTTATTGACCGACAGGTGACAGAAGTTGCCCCAAGACTAACGCCACGGGTTTTCCAGCCACAGAGCGATTATGTATACCCGAAGATTACTCGATACAGGGATTTTCTGACTCAAGCCACAGCGGACCCATGATGCTCCATCGTGGCGAGTGTCGCGAAAGTACCTTTTAGAGTGGCTGATGGGGCAAATCCTTCCCGCACTTCTTCGGACTTGCTTCGCACCAAAGCAAATAGAGTAAGCTACAGAAATGGATCAAAAGGGTGGTCAGAAAAGAAGAAGAAAAGAGGACACGGATCGAACGGTGATCTGCATCAAAGCCCCGGAGTTTGTCAGGATGTCGCAAAACACTTTACATCCAGCGCGAGATCGTCCGATGAACCACAGAAGGGTATGTAGATGTTGTGCTTCGTAAAGAGGCAGAAATCGGGGGGGACCAACTCGTTCCTGCAGTAGATCTTCTCAGCTGGACATGGCGCTCGCGACACCTGGATACCTTGTTACCCTGGTGTTGATTGCACAATCGTTCATGAACGCCAAATGCTTTTTACGCGTCACAGATGGTCCCCGAGATGGGTTGCAACTTTGTGATACTCGGCGATGACCCTCGGGCACTACCAGACTCCTGATGAGGTTCTCTCGCGCCTGGGGTTCCTGCTGGCCTGTGTTTCCCTGCCAATGAGTTGTGTTCTGAGGATCACAGTGATTACAGAGTGGCCATCCATTCAATGATTGCCATCTCCCGAGAATTGCAAAAGACGTCGCCCAAGCCGCCGTCCCCCAGGATATTCCTTGACTCCTGTTAGTGCGACAGAGTGACGGCATCAACGGGGTGGAGTCCTCGTAGAAAAAATACTGCGAGTAGGTTGGGGGGATCGGAAGACGGAGAATTGGGCATGCGATCGGGGGGTCGCGAGGTTGCAATTCCACCAAACATAAGCCGAACCTGCCATGCCAGGTACGGAGATGATCATCCTCTAAGATACAGGATACAGGTACGAAAGACTATAGTGAGCGCGTTCCTGTTGCTCGGCGGTCAAACAGCATGTGGTTTGTCCAAGCATCAAACTGGTGACTGTGCACCACTACTCGAACTTGATGGGCAAGGACCGCCAACTGAGGACTCGCTTCTGGTGTTCGGTGTTTTAGTGCTCAGGTAAGGCAGACTCGTCTAAACAGCCTGCAAGCTATTCCTATATGGGCTAGGGGATCACTTTTAGACCACCAGGGGTGGACCCCTGTGGATGGGGCTTGGCCGGTATCTGGTTGGCCAGTGTTTCACGCTAGTCCTCTAGTGGTATGATCATAGTCTTTAGATAGTAGCAACGGTCTTAGTTTTGGGCTTAGGGTGATCGGCCTGCGCCGCACTCGCGATAGAAACCGCTAAGCGTGTGGACGTTCGTGCTATTCAAGGATGACGGCCACCCTCCTCAAGCCCAATCAGCGACAGTCTCCGCTTGTTGGCCTCAGGTACCAGTTTCCACAACTCTGCTGTGCATCTCCCTCACACGAACATTTCGAACCAGCATCTGACGGGTCCATCTCACCACTTGCTGCACCCACCCGGAGCTAAGACCTCGAGGATGACGGGTTTAGGAGGCTGTGACTGGCGGGTAGGCTCATGCTAGCCTCCGTCCTGCCGTTACACGATCCACCCGCTCGGTCCCCCTCCTCCCAAAAGTTCCCATGATTGCCCTCCTAACCCTTTCCCGGCCTCGTGGAAAAGGTGGAAAAGGGTACCTTTACACTACGAGTACGAGTACCACCAACCCTGACACCCCTTCTGGCGTTCCTTGTTAGCAGGACGGAGCCCCCCTACCAGCCCAAGTACGAGTAGGCTTCCGTCCTAGTCAGCACCATCCACTGCCCTTTGGATGCGCTGTCCAATCGCTTCTCCGACGTGCCTTGATCAGACACTCTATATTTTGACTGGGACTGGCCACGCTTGGCCCAAAAGCCTCATGCAAAGGGCACAGCCGCTCCGCTCTCGGCCGTTCTATTGGCGCAGGAGGCTCTATACCTCGCTTGCCTCTCTCTTACACCCGCCTCTCCCAAAAGTTATGGTACTGTAGCTAATTTCACCCTGGCTCCTGCGTCCCAATTCATTTCCATGCTTTCCACTTTGGAACCACTTTCTGCTCGTCTTTTTTTTCCCTTCTAGCATTCCGTTTAGGTGTCTGGTCTCCATTCTTGGGGACAAGAATAACATCCGGCCTATCTGGTCCTACACCTGGGACCTGCCCTCGCCCCGCCACGTGCCTCCGGCCTCCCATAGACAACTCAGCCCTGCCGATAGGTTGTGGGAAACTCTCTAATCCTCCTAGCCTCTCCCCTTCTTTCCACCATCAAGTCGTCATTTCCCTCATCACACCTACCCTCCCCTCCAGAAAACCCATGCAAACGTCTCCATTTCCTCAAACAAGCTTAATCTTTACTTGAGGCTCAGAAGGGGGCGGAGGCTTCCAAGCATTTCAGACGACTCCACCGTGAAACATTTGGCGCAGGCCTCTTGGTCACTTCGTATACTCTTATATCTTCTATACAATATCCTTTTTCTCCATCATGGCCCCAAAACAGCGTTCCCAAACTCCTCGACAACCTGGCGTCGCCAACTCCTCCGAGTCAATCCTTTACCACCCGCAGGCTACGACTACACTCTTTTCAGAAGACGAACCAGCCCACGACCGCCGCCGCCGCCGGCAGAGAGATAGCCCGCGTCCCGCATCTTACACTCAGTCGCCTTCTCAGGACACAATTGCTTTGAGCCGATCACCTATAGTATCCGACTCGCCTGCCTCACCGCTCGAAGGATCTGCTCAAGGTTTTACTTCACGTCGTGAAAGCTCTTCCACCATGAGGACATCATCCATTTCTCTCGACATGGTGCCCACCTGTACACCGACCGGCCGCATCAGCAAGGCGAAGAAGGGCAAACGTGTCCATGCGTGTGAGTTTCCTGGTTGTGGAAAGGTGAGTCCGCCCGTTAGGCGTCAAGACCCCCAAAATCCCAAGGCCCCAACCGTCGGGTCCAAGGAGGAACTGGGCTAATGATGATCAACCAGGTCTTTACTCGGGCAGAGCATAGAAGGTAAGTCTGGTGACTGGGCCGCTCGTTTTTCTCTCTCGGCCGCATCGTAAATCTCCTCCTCTAACCATCAACAGGAGGCATGAATTGAATCACAACCCTGAAGCTCTCTTTCCCTGCACTCGACCTGGATGTCGAAAGGCATTCCACCGTATGGATCTTCTCCAACGCCATCAGGAGAGACAGTAAGCCAGCACCTGGATTACTAGAGGAGAAGCGCTTTCTAACGGGTCCCTGCGCAGTGATTTGGAAACCGCAGCTGAAGCCAGCGTCGCTGGACACATGAACCAGATGGCACAGGTTGCAGTCACTTCAGAACCGTCTTCTGTGATGCCCGCTCCTGTCATGACGAGCCCTCAGGCCGATCGAAGCGCTCCCAGATCCTCGTCTGGAGGACTCTCGATTGGATCTCTCGTTCATCCTCAGCAGGACTATCGATATGGCATGGGAACACCAGCCTTCAACGGCTTTCCACGACAGCCCATGCACTATGTTCCTGGATACAACTCGGCCGACGACTCCATCTTCTATACCCCTGAAAGCAGCCAGTCGCCTGTTTCTGAATACTATGGCCGCTTCCCCCATCGCCAGAGTATCTCTTCCTCTTCCTCGGTAGCTGCTTTCGATCCCAGCGCGGCGTCACCCTTGATCAGTGGAACCATGCCCGGTCCCTGGGTGCCTTCGTCCGGACCGCCCAGCATTCTTCCCTCGACCATGCTTGATGACGGGACTTATTTATCTGTATGTGCCCTTTTTCATTGGGATGGTGCGTATACTGAAGCTGATCAGTCCCCTGCAGACTCTACCATACCAATACCCCTCTCCGACCTGGATGGAATCGAATGGTCTGTCATACGACGAGAACTATCAAATGCCTCTGGACTTCAGTCAGGAGATGCCTCAACCAGTATATCCGACACTATAAGGTGGGATTGTCTGGAACTTTACTGGCAGTACTTCCACCCGTCCTACCCCCTCATCCATAGACCTAGCTTTTTGCCCACAAAACCGAGCCCCCTCCTGGCCAGTGCGATGCTGGCCATAGGATCCCAATACGACACCCGACCAGACGCGAAACTGTACTCCCTGACCTTGTTGGAGATTGCCACGAAACTGTTGAGGAGACGAGATAACATCACGAGCCGGTCGAGGCTGGCAGACCTGCAAACCGTCTTCCTCCTGGAGATTTTGAGCAAATACTGTGCGAGGCGGGTGGAGGTGGAGATGTCTGCTCGATTTCGATCTCTGTTTGCGAGCCTCGACCAGGCACGACGGACGCTTGCCACGGATCCTTTGGCGGTCTTCCGAACTCTCCCCAAGGAGCGGACACCGGACGACATCCAAAGAGCCCACAAGTTCTGGCTCGAGCACGAGACCCGGCGACGAATTCTGCAGGCATGTACCGTCCTGGATCTCCAGCAAGTGACCCTGTTCGAACAGCCGGCCACGATTGTCCACCACGAGCGCCCGAGGAGGGACAGCCCCAACGGACTTCGAGTAAACGTGTCTCTGCCCTGCTCAGAGAGGCTGTGGGAGACCAGCCCGATCGACGACTGGATAGCCATGGCCTCCGGCTCCGACGCATCATCCTCATCCAGCAAAGCCAGGGGCTCCCGTCCGGATCAAGGCTCAGCTTCGTCTCTGGACTATTTTCAGATCCAAGTCAGCTTAGCCGCCAACCCGAGTCTCCCGCTCGATCAGCTCCTGCCCCGGAAGGACCAGACGGGCGAATGCGCATCTCGACTCATCTTCAACCGCCACGCCCGCGACATGGCCAAGAATACACCCGTTCGACAGCTCCTGGTGGTCAGCGGCGAATCCTGGATCATCGGGAAGAAGCTGGAGAACGAGGCCGAGTTCCAGGACGCCAAACGCAACCTGAGGGCCTGGGTCGACTCGAACCGCGAGAGCCGGGCGGCCGTCTGGCACGCGACGCAGCTGATCCGCAGCCGGGCCAAGTTCTCGACTTCTGACGCCACAAACACCGACCTCTCTGTCGCGTTCCACGACACCCACATGCTCCACGAGCCGTGGACGTTCTACCTGGCCGCCCTCGTCTGCTGGGCCTATGGCCTTTCTGCGTCGACCCCGGGGGACAACTCCGGCCAAGGCTCCGGGGCCGCCTCCACCAGCAGCGAGCCGACTTCCAATCCTTCACGAAGCTCCAGTCTGTCTTCGGCACACCCGGCTCTCCTTGATTCGCACGAAGCGGCATACAGTATGCGAGAATACCTACAGAACACCAACGTCAAAACAGTCGACGATTTGTTACTCTTGGACCCGCAGGTGTTTGGACGTATGCACGGTCTCCTCGAGATCGTTCGGCTCAACAAGGTCTCCCTATTCCTAGGGGGGCTTATGAATGAAGCCGAACGGGTCTTGTATCGACTCGTCGAGGGACGCAGTCGATTGTCACACTTTTAGATTCGTGGGGAGGGGAGAGGAAGGCATTGTTTTTTTCTGGCTTGAGTGGTTTTTCGCGCGGTTTTCTCCCCCTTTATCCCAGACTTCTTTTTTTTCTTCTCTCTTTCGGGTTGGTTCATCTGTCACGACCATGATGTTTTTACGACCTTTACGAGGATTTGAATTTCTTTTGGGCCTTTTGATACCACATCTTTGGGTTTTTTTTTGGGGGGTCTTTGGGGTCACTGGTCACCTTTTCAACTGAGGGATTGGTCGCAGGGGAATTTGGTATGGGCGTTCAGGGCGATTCTGGTGATGATGTTTTTTGTTTGCGAGTTCCAGGTATCCGAGACATTGATCTTTTTTGATTTTCCCTTTTCTCACGGCGTATATTATTTTCGGCGTGCATACAGGGATGATGGAATTGCATACTCGTCGCACGGAAGCGAACGGAGACAAAAGAACTTTGACAGGGAGCATAGCGCACGCATTCAAGGCAGATTTTGAGCCGGCGAGGAAAAAGACCTTGTAAAATTTGACAGAGTGTATCATCCACTATCAGCCACAATATGGGTAACGAAGTCCTTACGCAGAATTTTACTTCCATTGTCGATCAAATCTATCAATCCATCTCGGTGCATATTCTCGTGCCGTGATTGCTGATGTGATGATAACACACTGGTGACACTAAATTTCGTTTCCAAACCCTGTCTCTTTCTTCCCCTCTCTCTCTTCATAGCCAATATTGCGTTTTTTCCTTATAACGAAACTCTTGTCTCGTTCCCGTGTCGTTTGTCGTTGGAAAACTTCCCGGCTCGGAAATCAGACCCTGACGACAAACCCCAAGAATTGGAGAATACGAGTGAGGTAGGTAGGTAGGGGGACCCGACTGGACGAGTCACTGGCCGGGGAATGGCCTGTGGAGAGGAGGACTCGTGGTTGACCAACAGGACCAACAGGACGTGGCTGGCCTGCTACTAAATTTGGGATGGAGTAGCTGGCCTGCTGGCGCAGTTTGGCGCAGGTGGATTGTGGAGGGTCGATGCATGGGAGTGTGGACCGAAGTGAAGTGCGCGAGACTTTTGAGGCGCTGAGCCCCTCCGTCTCAGCCACCCGCGTACGAGGTCCGTAGGTGTGCAAAAGGCCTCGTTGCAGGCTTTTGCAGGAGGGAATTCATTCCAAAGAGCGAGGTGCGCAGGATATCCCAGGCGACTCAGTCACAAAGTCCGGGTGGTTCTTCCAGAAGTTCTCAGAGGTGTGTGTGTGGCCAGGGTATGTCTTGTCTTGTCATGTCATCATCGCCCTTTCTGACAGTCTCACGCCTGGAAGGCACCCGGTACAGTTAAAGGTACAAGTACCTCGTACCTGGTCCCTGGTATCTACCCGTACAAATAGCTGGCCATCATTGGCCCTCGACCTCTTCCTCCCTACTGGCTGTACCTACCTAGATACTTGTAAGCCCGTAAGAGCGGCTACACCCTAACCATACCGCAGCCAGCACACAACATTCCTCCCAAGGTACCTCAAACTGCATGGAGACAAATACCTGACAAGATGGAAGGAAAAAGGTGCAGTAGTCCAAGGTAAGAGGAGCGAAGGTTGAGAAGCAAAACACACCACCACTGTGACTATTGGTTACTGAACTCCATCCGCAGCCGCCGTGCCCGCCGTTCTCTGTACAACTCCTTGACCCCAATGGAGGACATCTTACTACTACGACTTGATATTATTATCGTACTCAGTTGCCCCGTACTCGTTTCTTCTTTACTCCCCCTTCCCCCTTCATCCTACATCCCCTCGTTTACTAACGCAGGATCACCCTCCCCCCGGTTCCCAGCCTGCATTTAAACCAGCACCCATTCGGGGAATCAACGGCACGGCGAGCCAGGAAGCGAGTCCGTGTAATCAACCGCCTCACACCCATCCAACCACTCCAACCTCGTTGTTGGACTGCTCCTCCCCAGATCTGAAACGTTGGAAAGAAATAGACAAAGCCGACGTGGCACATTGGCCAGGGTATAGGTACGAGGTATCGAGTACAAACTTCCGACTTTGGATCAGGGATTTTCCCATTTCGCTCCACTTCATCAGTCCGGAGTATTATTGTACAGCCCAACTGCGGATGTTAGAATGCACGTGGGAACTGGCACGGAGAACACGAGGAGGAGTTCCGACTACTCGTGGAGACCTATAGATCGAAAGTGCTCGTCGAGCCTTTGTCGTCCCGTAACGGCTGACCGCGATATCGAACGACACGCGCATTCCAGGTACGAGTATTAGCACATGCACGATTCCCGACCAAGGCAATCACAAAATGATGCGAATCCAACCAAACCGGACCACTTACTCATAATAATGCTCCTCATGCGCCACAAGGGTTTCGGATCATCAACGCGTGCCGCTGTGGGTCAGCTCAGGTCATGCTTGCTCGCCGGTGCTCGAGGAAATGAAAGGGTTCCTGCATTGAGAGAAATCCTTTCTGTTTTCTTCTTGTCACTTTACTTGTTGAGACTCACCCCTGAGTATTTCGAGTCACTCACCGGCAGATTCCGTGGGGACACGATACAAGCCTGTGACGGAACCCTCTCTTGGGACGGCAAGACCTCATGATAGTGATGATGACTTTGGAGAGCAGGGACCGCACGGCAGGGCAGGACGACGGGGAATTCGTGGCGCCGGCGGACATTATCATCTTGCTCCCTCATCCCCTTCTCTCAATCCTGGCTGGGTTGGACAAGCACGTTTGAGCAGAGTTCCCATCGCAGCTGAAATCATCTTTCCTCAGTCAGCACGCCCAAATCAAGTCTCCCTGAGCAAGGCCGCATCTCAAGGTCTGAGAAAGGGAAGGACTAGTACGGGTATGCACCCGAAGACAAACCTGTCTAATTCCATACCAGAACACAGATGCGGTCGAAGAGCGGCGGCATTGAACACCTTTACATCTTCCCACAAACTGTCGTTCATTCGACAATGGTACTGTCTCCCTCCGGGTTTCAAGGTGAGCAGCAACGGAACCTGCCAGACCTGCAACTAGGGGATTACAGGCCTCGACGCGCATTTATTTAGCTGACCAAATGGCTCTGTCAGGAGTTCGTTTGTGCACACCGTCACTGTCGCTCAATGTTTTTTGAGGAGCTTGTCTCCCGCGCTGGGTCGCTAACTCATGCATTTGGTCGAACTCGACACAACGATTCACCGCGACAAAGATCTTCGGAAGGTCCAAGATACCCCCATCTCTTGTCTACCTGGACTGCCATATATTCTTGCTGGACAACGAATACTGGACCTCGAGGAAATACATTTCTCCGGTGTTCAAGATTTTAGATTGCTTCTTGGCCGCACCTTCGATGAAATTACATTCAATCCGGCCGTTTGTGTGGGTACGTTCAGGTTTTGGAGCAGTTGAGATCATGCCTCCGGCGGTTTGCTGCACCAATTGCTTGGGACTTTCTGGTACCTGGATGCCCTTATTCCCAAAAGAGTTTCCAGACCTCTATGCAGCCAATCAGACACAACCTTTACACGAGCCTTTGGCAAGGTGATAAACCAAAGAGGGTTTGGGGGCAAAGTTCAGGGCTGGATACTGAGCTTTTTGTCAAGGGACGATTGACAAAAAGTCATTGGTGGCATAGCCCAACGGCCCCTCTTAACCCTGAGGCGGCTCCATCACAGCGGGATCAAGCGTTCAGGGACACCTCGAACAGATCACACTGGACAGGACAGCCCTGTTACAGCCCCAAATTTTCACTTTGAGCACTTGACGTGATGGGCCACTAACGCGCGCAGATCCAGACAGAACGCCTTAACCGAAATCGAACTCTAACAGATCGGCCTTCGAGATGGATACTCATGTCCAACTAGCCCTTGACCTAGCGGCCGATGGAGCCTCGCGTCCGCAGCATTGGCTATGTGTTGGTCGTTTAGATCCACAGCCTTCTCCAGCTCTGTGATTGTTTGGCGACAAAAGTTCAGACTTTGGGGACACGGCTTGCACGGCCTTGGAGGGTGTCGTGAAACAGGCCAAGAGTGGAACGGTAGGGTGCCTGAGTGGCACAGACGTTCGATTCACAATGCAAATGTTCTCCAAAATGTCCCGCCTTTACTTCCGAGCTGAAGATTGACTTGACTACCATCCCTCTGAACGTTCGTCCAGTTTTTCCGCCTGGGCGAGAACTGTGGTGCAGTTGCACGCCCTGGCCATTCTTCGTCGCAGGCAGCCGACCTCCATACACTCTGAGATATCGTCGCCTTTGCACTCTGAAAGAGCGTCGCGCTCGTCTCAATGCCGACCGCAACCTTCTCCGTCCTCTTCCTTTCCATCTCCGGACTGGCCTCGGCAGCTTGTTACTGGCAAAACAGTACGCTCGCACCAGATGATCCTTACTCGATAGCGACCGACGACACAGCGTGTTTCCCGGACCAAGAGAACTCAGCTTGTTGCGCGACGGGATGGACGTGTCTGTCGGACGGCGTTTGTTACATTGAGCAAGGGGGGACCAGCTTCTATTACCGGGGTACTTGTACAGATCGGACCTGGAACAGCCAGCAATGCCCAGGATGGTGCTTTGCGCAGAGTACGTGACGGTTTCAGACTGTACTGGTGACATGGGTATACTGAAGATAGGGATGCTTGCAGATGCCAATACATCCATACCTTTAGCTAAATGTGACACGGAACAGGACTGGGTATGTTCTTCCCTTGGTCTCTCCCTCTTGAAATTTGAGGGAGCAATATCATTCCTCGGACCGATAGGACGGAAAACTGACAGATTGGCAATAGTACTGTTGTCCCGGGGATTCACAGTGTAGCTGTGACACGGGCAAGAATGCGGTCAAGCTGGGGGACAGTCAACCGAGTACAGTGACGGTCATTGGAAGTACCAGCTGGCCCGGGATTTCCTCCACCACGTCTCCATTTATCCAGACGAGTCCTCTCGTGACCGAAGGTACCAGCACAAGTGACTCGGACAGCCTCACTGAGAGTACCACGAGTAGCACGGAGATCAGTTCGACCCCGACGTCGTCGCCCACCACCAGCGGAACGACGACTGCCGCGGGAGCCTCGGCAACCTCAAACACGCCTGAACCATCTCGGGAGAGTGGCGGTGGCGGCTCGAGCAACACGGGGCTTGCAGCAGGACTGGGAGCTGGATTAGGAGCGGCGGCGGTGATCATCGGAGTCCTGATCTTCGTCTTGTTCCGCAAGAGGCGTCACAGCAAGGCGATGAGGGCGGGCCTTGCAGCAGATGGAGGGCACGGCGGCGGCGGCGGCGGCGGCTTCCTGGACCAAGACCAGATGATGCAGAAGCCCTTCGTGGCGGGGTCCCAGCCTGGATCTCTACATGTGGTCTCAGAAGCACCAACTTCTCCTGCGTATCCTCGCCCTGAATTGGCTGGGGCGGGAGAATACGACCGAGCTGAAATGCCGGCCGGGCTGGAGGGCGATGGGCTCCATCATCGAAGGAGCACGGAGAGGGCTGAACTTGGGTCATGACCACCCAAGTGCCACCTGAGGGTGACATACGCGAGGCAGGGCCAGGTTGCTCGGGGAGAGGGAAGGACTAGGTAAATATTTAATGAGATATAGAGACGAGCATGGAAATGTTCTCCGTATGGAGGGAACTTCATGCCTTTGAGATATACATGCTTACACCCATGTTTCTGGTACATATGTACTCGGACTTGTATGGGTCTGCTGTACCTCGTACATGTATGTACCTAGTATGGTAACGGTCACGGGATCTAGATCACATGATCGTGACCACGTGATCATCATCGTATTCGGGTAACCATCTTTATCCCGCCCGCACCTCAGCTTCTTTTCTTCTCTCTGTCTCTGTCAGCATTTCATCTCCACACCCTTCAGCTTCTACTCGGACAAGAACTTGTATCTTCATGGAGACCAGCTCCTTGGTGATGACTACACATGCCTTATGTCATATTCATTGAGGCGAATCTCTCTCCCTCTAACCTCTCTCCTTCTCTCGCCACGACACAATGTCTTTTACAACTCGAACAACTACGCATTCGTAGTCATCGACCCTCTTGGCCAGACCAGAGGCTATACCCATGCCGTGCCTTACCATACCACGACTGGCATGATGCATAATGTCGCATGATGCGTCAGCAACGGACAAGACACCAAGTATTGGTTGGGGTGGCCAATTGGTTACGAGCCCCTCTTCTTCTCCTTCTTCCTCTTCCTCCTCCTTCTTTCGCTACGGCTGCAAAGAGGAATCATGTCCGTCAATGGCGGCATATCGGCTGCTTCTCTCTCCAACCCTCAAAAGGGTGTGGTATAGCTTCCTTTCTCAAACAGACGCTCGAAAATATTCAGGAGGACTTGGTACGATTTGCTAAGTTTCGCGTAATGGTCGAGAGACACTCTTCCCCCCTCCCTTTTCTTTTTTCTCTCTTCTTTCTTTTATAAAGGACGCGGGGCTTTTCCGGTTTCCTTTCTCTTTCTGTGCCGAACTCTCTCTTGTCCCTCTTTGGATATCCTACACCTCTCTTACTCACCCACTTCCCCCATCCGTTGTGCATTGATTTCCTGGGGCGCGAAAAAGAAACAGAAGTGAAAAAGCCCTCATTACACATCAATTACAGGTACAGGCACTCAGGAGTGTGGCGCAGTCGCGGGGTCACAAGGACTCGCGCTTTACGTCCTAGATTTCCCGACCACACAGCGCCATATACGTCTTTCTAGATACTGTATACAGCAGTTCTGAGCTCATTGACGCCATTCAAAATAATACCGCTTCATCTGTACCTCGTACAAAAGGGACCCTATTCCTGACGACAGTCACACCATCATGTCCTCTCCTTCAACATCAGACGAGTCCCTCTCGCCCACCACTACCCGCTCCTCCACAAAATCTAACATGAAGATCGCGATGCCGCCTCTCCCGTCGGCCTTTGTACACCCGAGTCCCGCGTACATTATCGCGCCGACGCCCTCGCCAACCCAAAACCCAACCAACGCCTCCTGGCACTCACAGGCCCACCATCACCACATCCATATCGCGACGCCACACCCCCTGGCCGCCGCGACCAATTTCCTCGACAAGCACGTCCCGCTGTTCGCCAAGCATCACGCCGAATTCTCGACCCAGCACGAGATTCGCACTGCTAAGCGCGAGGCCCGCCACAGTCTAGTAGAGTCGCCAATCCCGGAGCTGGATGCCGAGCATATCGCCGCTGATGGAGGCGCTGTCGGTGCCGCCATCCACAGCGCGACGGCCATGGGCACTGCCACCGCCCTGGGCGAGGAGTCGCAACACGCCCTCGACCCGGCCGCCTGGAACGAGGTGCTGGCCAAACGTGAGGCCGCCAGGCTGAGGTCTGGGTCCAACATGGTCCGGCCCGACGAGCGCTTCATGCACGATCTGGCCAGTGATTCCGAGTCTAAGAATTCGGGCTCGCCGGCCATCACGCCCTAGAAGGGGACGAACTTGAAGCTCGACTTGCATTTAGCTTACAAAGGGGAAGACTTCTGCTCCTTTGTGGGGGATATTTCTTTTCAATTGAGCGTATACATACTGTTTGTTTGTTGTAGCGCACCCCAGAACTATCGGGGAACGACATCACGTTTGGCAACTTTTCAGACGGCGTTTTTCCAAGGACTATCAATCGAGCAATTCACCAGCCGACCAAAAGACTTGATCACTCTGACCTCGAATCTTAACGGACCGAGCTGGGCCGGTAGGACGAAGGATTTTATTGGACGAAGGACTTTGCTTGTCACTCCCAGGTCGGACCATTCAAGGCTGGAAGCGAAAGTTAGAGACAGCGAGATTTCTCGGGGGCGCATGTGCGTATCGAACCCGGCACCAATGATTTCACACTTCCAATGACATGACAGTGTGTTGGGGTTGACTTGAAATTGAGATGAGACGAGTCATGTTGAGATTAGGGGGGTTTGTGCCTTGGGATATTATGATTTATGGGATATATACGACGACATTTTTACGACGACGACGAGGAGAAAAAAAGCCCGTGCTCGAAATCATCCTGAAGCCTTTTTTTTGTCTTTCAACTTTTTCCCTCTCTTCCTGTCTTCCTCTCTTCCTGTCTTCCTCTCTTCCTCTCTTGCTCTCTTCCTCTCTTGCTCTCTTCCTCTCTTGCTCTCTTCCTCTCTTGCTCTCTTCCTCTCTTCCTCTCTTTATCCTTGTCTTATTCCATTTGAGTGCCGCATCACATGAGACACGAGACAAATGTGACCCAAGGCACCATCAATGGACAACTTGGACACTTGCTACATCCACCGTACTCGGTCCGGTCCTTTGAATACTTTACACACGGTACTGGTTTCTCCCCCATTCTGGCTTGACTTGACCTGACTTGACCCGACGTCGCCGCTGCTCTTTTCTTTTCCTTTCTTTTCCATCTACACCCTCTTGGCTACATACACATACATACATACATACATACATACATACAGTAGCGACTAGTAGGTACATGGCCAGTGAACTCGCGTCACTCGTTCGTCATCCATCGATCGATCGATCCGTGTCCATTTCATGTAGTGAAGTGAGAATAAACAGGATGTATGGAAAATCTTGTATACAAAATCTAAAAAGGCTGCGCTGGACACCCACCCTGGCCGGATCGCTGGATCGCTGGAACAGACCGGGGCAAAATGGCTGGAGAACTGGAAACCAGAGCCCAACAAGCATAGAATGAATGCCATTGTACTAGATATCATAACCTCATCCACTTCATTACAATCTTCATCGTGTATCCTAGTCACACATGCCGTCGAACTTCTCCCCAGAGGTTTCTGACTGGCGGTCTCACTGACGGCAGCACAGCATGGTGACAGTTCACGCCTCGGTCTCCACCACTCTATATCCCTCTTGGATCCTCCTTGTAATGTCCTCGTTCTTGTGCTGCAGCAATGACAGCGCGTATGCTGTGTCGTCCCATTGTCGTTTATTCGCGCATCTGTTCAGGCGCGCTGCGAGTTTCTCCGCCAGGTTTTTCGCGTGTTTGTCCTATTTGGCACATCGTGTTAGTCGAGACCGACTGTGTCGTCGAAAGCTGGGAGCGCGGGCACAATATAACAAAACACATACCTTCTCAATAAAACCACACAAGAACTTCAGAATCCTCTTGACTGCTTCCTCTTCCATGACTCCGCCCTCCAGCGGCCCCTCTTGAGTGAGCACACTGAACATGTCGACAAATTGATTGTAGACGGCATTGTCCTTGGTGGCCAGTTCCGTAAAGAACATGCGCGCCAGATCTGCAATCTTCTTGTCGCCATCCTCCAGACACTTGGCCATTTCTCCCAATTGACCTTTCACCTTGACTTGCCCTGCCAAGATGAGGAAGGTCAATGTCATCAGACACGTTCGCTTCACACTTTCGTCGGCGTCGTTCAGCCGTCGGTAGAGGAAGTCTGTGTTCTCATCAATGAGATGGTTGAAGCACACCGCCATGTCGCCCAGCGCAATCACCGCGTTGGAGCGGACGATAGGATCGGTGGATCGTTCCAGAATGGTAATCAGGAGTGGCAAGTTCTTCTCGCAGTACTCACTGCTCACGCACATGAGCTTGGCCAGACACAACGTCGCCTGAGCTTGGAGGTTTCGGTCCTTGTAAGCTGTATTATTCGCGCAGATTTCCGTCACCAGCGGGCCAAAGTTCGCAAGCAGCGAATGTGGACCATATAGCAGCTCCCGTTCCCGTATGTGCGCAATGGCTTCAGTGAAATCATCTTCGGTGGTGCCCCCAATCAGGTCAAGCTCGTCCTTTTCTTCCTCTTTCTGCTTCTCCGCCAGGACCTCTTCTGCCGCAGTCCTCTTCCGCTGACGTGGGGTAGGGCCTGATGACTTGTCGGGCGAAGAGTTGGCCTCTTGCTTGTTTTTCTCTTGGTCCTGTTTCCGTCGCTTAAAGTCGAGTTCACATAACTCGAGATGCACGATTTGTTTGATGGCAATGTGGCCAACGGCGAACAACAGCTGTGACAATGCAATAGATGGCTTCTCCTGCTTCGTCTCTATCGGTTCAGGCTCGTGTGGTTCGGTCTCCGGGTTGGTGACTGACTCTTCCCCGTCAATGTCCATTGCATCGGGCTCTGGAGAAGACGACCTGGATAGCGACGGCAAGTCTTTGGTCTGCTGAAAGACAAGCCGAGTCTTCTGTCTTAGCACTTCAGAACATAGGACATCTGGATGATCCGAAAGAACATAGATGGCGCCAATGGCCTGTTCCGCCATCCCATACCAGTCTTTGCTTGCCGACGTGGTCAGGAGAATTGATGCGAGCATACGAAGAACTTCATGGTTGTTGGACATCTTCGAAAGACCCGTAGAAGCGGTCTTCTCTTGCACCTTCTTTGTGGTTGGTATCATGCGTCGAAGGGCAACGCAAGTGAATTTGGCGAGGACAAAATCGGTCCGGCCCAGCTGTCCAAGGCCGACTCGTAACATCGTATCAAGTTCCTTTACCACCACCTCCGGGCTCGCGAGAGCAATCATTCCGAGGACGATGATGGCACCTCTCCTCTGGGCCTTGGAGATTTCCTTGTTGACGCCGTACACCTGCCACAATTTGGCAATCACCAACTCCGAAATGTGGCCAGCCTTGAACATAGTGCTCAGCAGCTGTTCTAGCGAGGTCAATTCTGCAGGTGTGGCCCCGAATGTCAAGCTGATCATATTTCGAGCGACGAAGTTGGCGGCGTCATTGGCGCTGAACATATCAGGGGCGTCAAAGAAGAGACTCTTGTAGTTGTCGATCAGGTGGTTCTGGACTCCTTTACCCTCATCACTGTTCCCCTTGGTCCAGATCAGCCGCATCATTCGACGGATCCCCTTGCGTGCTGTCTCGACCTTGAACGCATCGATCGTCACAAAGAAGTCCATCACATCGATGACTTCGGTCTTGTTGGGCGACGACAACAACTGAACCGCGATTTCCGAAGCGTCGTGAATGGTCTCGATGAATTTGAGCGCCTCGAGATAATATTTTCGGGTCAGTTGGAGTTTGCCAACCAACTCAGACGTCGCAGCGTCTTCCTGTGCCTTCTTGACCGCGGCAATCTGCTCCTCCTCAGTCAACTCTTTTGGCTCTTCCACCGCCTGGGTTGCATCGTCGAGAAGTTCTTGGTCAACCTGCTCTTCACCCGCTGCTGTCCGTGCCACTCCTGGTGAGTCCGGTGGCGGCTTCAACGCGTCCAATTGTGATTCTACTGCCTCGAGTCTTTCTATCCACTCCTTTTGCGAAAGTTGTCCACCGTGCATCAGGCTGAACGGGTGCGAAGAAACCAGCTTCCTCAAAAGTTTGATAGCGTTCCGCCGTACATTACTGCTTTTGTCCTGGAGGCTCTGCATGGCAAGTTCGGCAGCATTCTGTCTCCTCTTAGGAAACTTCTGCTCCAGATCACATATCTTGGTGAGGACTTGCATTGCTCGCACTCTGCAGAAAGGTGCTGTGTCGAGAAATCGCTGTTCCAAGGTGTCGAAAAATGCATTGATTTGTATTTTGGTGGTTTCACTTTTCTCCTCTTGTCTGCTGAGATCTGCGAGCAGATTCCCGCAGACCTCGATCACCGCACATCGTAATGTGTGTGCCTCACTGTCAAGGAACTTCGCGAGCAAGCCCATTTCCTTGATGACGAGCCTAGGCTCGAGCTCTGAAAGTTTGATGATAAAGGCAGAAACCGACTTGGGACCTTTGTTGTCGTTCTGGCTGAACTCCTTTGCCGCCAACTCTCTGAGAATCTCGGCAGATAGCTGAGGGTAGTCGTACTGTTCCGAGAGGATGTGGAGAAACTCGGCCATGGGCTCTGATAAATGTTCAAAGTACGTGAGATTCTGGACAATCGAAGTCTGTGCCCCAAGAGCATGACCATGATGCTTTACTGCAACGCAGAGCACTTTGAAGCAAAACATGCGGACAGCTGTAATCTTGACTCTGGCTTCGCTCTCCATTATCATGTAAACGGATCTCGTAAACAGATTGATGAATGTGTCGCGATCAGAGGTTGTCTGGAAGATGCGATTCAGCTTGAGCTTCATCACTCGACACATAACATCCATTGCACTCTGAATCTGGCTGGAAGAATCCCAGGCATTGTCTTTGGTGGCCGACTTTGATTTTGCCCCCTTTCCACCTCTTCTTGCTGGCGCCGCGCTGGACTTCTCCTGTGCTTTTGCTTCGACCGCGGATATGGACCACTGAAGAAGGAATGCGTACATTTCCAGCAGACGTTTGTGCTGCGGCAGTGTTTCTTGTTCGTCATTTTCGATATCATGATTTGCGACGTCCGCGGTGGTCGATAGTCCGGAGACAATGAGATTGAGAATCTTGCCCAGGGTTTGAGTAGACAGGACGGATGAGTGCCTGCATATGCGAAATAGTTCAGCCAAAAGCGCAGATACTCGGTGATGAGAAGGGGAAGTAGGATGCTCACTTTAACAGAAACTGTAAAGTATCGAATGTCGAGCTTCTGAGAAGCCCTTCTGGGTTTTCCGTGATCAGATCTATCACCGAATCCAACACACCATCCACCATTCCTGGTGTAAGACTCTCGGGGTCATTTTCGCAGTCGATCAATTCTGAACTCGCTTCAGGCGTGGCGATGGTCGTCACATCGCTGAGGTAAAGCTTCAAGGACTCGTTTATATCGAAATCGACTTGGTCCTCCATGGTTGCTGCGATCAATGGTAGGGATGTGAGGGTCTTGTTGTTAACTCGAGCGCATGTGTTTTGTTGACGTTGGCGGGTCGTAGTCAACGCTGCGGGACATTCACAGAAGCATTACAGCGGTGGCCACAAACTTTGGAATGATCAGGCTGCTACTCCGTCAGCGTCAATAACAACAAAGTCAGAACCAAAGACTGAATTCGACCAGGTTTGCGACCATCCGACCGTTTGTTGGCTTCGCGATAAGATTTATTGACGAATTTCCTAATCAGTGCTGGCGGATATGCCCCACATACAAACACAAGCACCATGAAATTAGCGAAGACTGCCAGAGGCGTTCTTAAAAGCCTACGGGCAAAACAGACCATTCTACAGTCTACAAAGGCACCCAAGGCATTCCTGTCGCGTCACCATGTCTTGTTAAGCGATTCCGGGGTGGGAGACACGCCTGAGAAGGAAGCTGAACGCGAGTCTGAGTCCACGCGTCATCGGGAGAAGGCACGGCGGCCCGCAGCAGGGATCCCAGGGAAAGAAGTGAGAGAGCATCCCGAGCAACCTAACATGGGGCAGACTTCAATTGCCATCCATGAGGATGCACCAGAACAACTTCGTGGTGGTGAAGGAGACGTGGACAACATGGCTCAGTTCGAGGCAGAAGAAGAGGACTCTGTCGCGGAATCTGTGTCAGATTCAGAGAGCGATGAGGACGATGTCGATGAGAGTGTAGTCGATGACATGCGCCGACTCGAGGAAAGCTTCAAAGGCATCTCCCAGAAGTACCGACTCATCAACCGCATTGGCGAAGGTATTGACATGTCCTTCAGCCACACTGTCCCGTGCGTCCACTGACCTCTACATCGCAGGCACGTTCTCTACCGTCTACAAGGCCGAAGCACTACTTCAGCCGGACGAGTTGGACCAGGAAAACGAAGACCCTACGAACGAATCCTATTCCGAGATGCCCCCTTCAAAGAGGCGGAAAACAAGCGTTGCATCAAGCACGGTCAACGGATCACGAAAGAAGGGTCTGATTGTCGCGTTGAAGAAGATCTATGTGACATCTTCACCTCACCGGATCATGAATGAGCTCGAGCTTTTACACGAACTACGCCACTCCCCATACATCTGTCCACTGTTGACAGCTTTCCGCCACCTCGACCAGGTCGTTGCGGTACTTCCATACTTTAGGCACCTCGATTTTCGCCTGTACTATCGCGAGTTCCTGATCAATGACATGCGGCATTACTTTCGTTGTCTCTTCAACGGTCTGGCCCATGTGCACAAAGCGGGGATCCTCCATCGCGACATCAAGCCCACCAATTTCCTCTACGACCACTCGAGGCGGCAGGGTGTTCTGGTCGACTTTGGGCTGGCCGAGAGGCAAGGGACCGACTGGCAACCATGTCTCTGTACTGAGTCCAGGGAGAGAAGAAGAGACAAATTTATCAATTCATATGCGGTGCAGGTTATGCAGTCCTCGCCTGAGAAGATGTCGACCGGCTTCCCCAAGAATGATAGCCGGCCATCTCGGAGAGCAAACAGAGCAGGGACCCGGGGTTTTCGAGCACCCGAAGTCTTATTGAAATGCACCTCCCAAACCACCAAAATCGATATCTGGTCAGCTGGAGTGATCCTTCTCACCCTTCTGGCACGACGATTTCCCTTCTTCAATAGCGCTGATGATGTCGATGCCATGATTGAGATGGCTTCTATATTTGGCCGGAAGAAGATGCAAGCTGTAGCAGCAATGCATGGCCAGGTCTTCGAAACCAACATCGAGACTATTGGCGAACGTGGCTTCACGTTTGAAAAGATCATTATCTGGGCCAGTTGCCGTGAGAAAGAGCAGGACAGCCTTCGGCCGGGAGAAGCTCAAGCAGTGGCATTTCTGCATGGACTTCTCGAACTTGACGCTGGGAAACGAATGACGGCAAGGGAGGCATTGCAGCACGAATTCCTTACCGCGCCCGTCGAGGATGAAGAGGAGCGAGCTGAGAGAGAAGCTCAAGAAGCATTCGACGAAGAGGCGAGAGCAGCACGTCGGTGATTTTGATGCATGAATGATGGCACAGGCTCTACATCTGGCTTTGCCCCGAGATGTGTTTGTTGAATGCAACGCTGGCGAATGGGTTGGAGCTTTGTATTGCTAGCATCTTATACCCCCACGGCAAGGGCACGGCACAGCATTGCTTCGTTTGTTGAGTTATTGGCATGGCCAAAGGGCGCCTTCTTGGAGTCAGTGCAGAGACGATATGCAAAGAGAAAACGTGCTCGAGTGTCTAAAGGTACATCACGGCAACCCATAAAAATGATTTGTTTCATATAAAGGCTGCAACTTGGAATCACCGATACATATTTATAAGGGCGTTTACTTTGACCTCTTCCATTCAGATGTTGTTCCGCAGTCAATCCAGGGCGCGTGGCTCGTACGATAGATCCGGGATATACATAGTCAAAGTCATTCACGACTGGGCGAATGAGACGACGATGGGATCCTACAACGATGGAAACAGAAGTGCGCGTCGAGACCACAAGGCTGAGCCTGAGGCTGTCGTGGCAAGGCTGCTAGTACCTTGTGCTTGTGCTTGTTGCTTGGTCCGTGGAGACGGATTTTCCCGTCGCCGACATCGTTCGTCATTCATTCATCACTGTTGCTATATGGGTTGATTCTCGCAAAAAAAAAAAGTGGTTTCCCTGCAACTTCATCACATGCCATTATTATGTGTGCGACGCCTCCATCGAAATTCTTCACATGTTTGGCGCCGTCGATAGGGTCCCGTGGATCAGCTTGTCGTCTCCTCCATCTTCGTTGTCGCCCCGATCACCTTGTCCAGCGGCACTTCTCTACCTCAACCTCGACTGCTGCATCTAGACCGTATTCTGCTCGGTATCGTCCCTTACCACTGAACCCTCCTCCGCCATCAGGGATACCGCGTACTCCAGGGAAAATGTCATCGCCAACAGCGCCGTCAGGCTCGGCCCCAGCCTCGACCAGTGCACAGGCGACGGCGCGCCGGCGAGACCCAAAGCGGTTTGCGCCGCTCAATCCCCACGCCGAGACGGGGCACGATCTGCCAAAGCTGCAGGGCATCATTTTTGACATGGACGGGACGTTGTGGTGCGTATCTACCCACACACTCGAGTGACTCATTCATTGGGTTTACTCGTGTCTGTACAATTGCGCTTTGTGCTTGCGCTTTGCGAACGTGAGTCCTGACCGAGTATTCCATACCACCAGTCTTCCTCAGAATTACATGTTCCGTGAGATGCGCGAGGCGCTGGGAATACCCAGGTCCGTCGATATTCTCGATCACATCCGCACGCTCTCCAATGAGCCCGACGTCCCCATCGCCAGCAGTGACGGTGGACCAGATTCAGAGTCGACAAGACCGCATCCTCACTCGACAATCAACCCCTTCCAGCTTCCTTCTGAAGACATGCTGTCTCCCTTCAGCGACAAAATTCCCGATCCGCCCCCTTTATCGCCCCAAGCTCGCGCGGTCGCCAAGGTCCAAGCCATCGAGCGCAACGCCATGTCCTCACAACGTCCACAGCCCGGCCTCCAGGCACTCATGGACTACCTCACCAAGCGCGGGGTGAGAAAGGCCCTCTGCACGAGGAATTTCCCGGCCCCCGTGCATCATCTGCTGAGCAACCACCTACCTGAGCATGTGTTTGAGCCCATCATCACCAGGGAGTCTGAGGGCGTGGAACCGAAGCCCAGCCCGGAAGGGTTGTGGATGATTGCTCAGGCCTGGGGTCTGGATAGAGAAATTGAGGTTGGCCAAGTCCAAGGATCAGTTGAGGCAGCTGATGGGTTTGACCCCCTGGAACTGGCCAGGAGATATCTGGGTTCCGGCTTGATCATGGTCGGTGATAGCATAGACGACATGGCAGCAGGTTGGAGAGCTGGCGCAGCCACGGTGTTATTGGCCCAAGACGAGAACCAGGACTTAGTAAAGCACGAGTATACGGGTCTCAGCATCAGACGCCTTGATGAACTTATAGACATCCTAGAGAATGGGTTTGCGGAAAACGCACAGACATAGATCGCGAGAGTTGCGATCCCATTGGTGGAGGTGCTTGTGGGAACGAATACTGAGGGACCTACAATCCGCTACACCGTAGCTCCGCAAAGCTGGTATGCACAGTGCAAAGGGTGGTCCAAGCGTATCGAGGAGATTTTGAGATGTCGGGCATGAACAGCTGTCTGTGAAGACGAGTAGAAAATTCCGGTAGGATTCCAGCGTGACACAACGTCTATTTTATCCAAAGTCGCATATCGCCTAACCGAAACGATGTCCCCATCGCTCCTGTGATGCCCTCTGTCACACCTGGAAGCCCGCATTGCGTGTGAGTGAGAAGCTTCAGTGCAAGGACTCATAGGAGCAAACAGGGCACGTGGCAAAGCCCATCAGCCTACTCGGTACAATGTTGCGCTGTTTGAAACAAGGTAACACAGTCGCCAGCATCCGTAGCGCAACACATTCAGGTCACTCGTACTTTCGAGCATAACGTGCATGAATGATGGGGTGGAACAACGCACTCCATTGGCAGGATGGTGGCCGATGTGTTGGCAAGTCCAAGGAGTTGTCGCTCGACCGCGTCCTGGAAAGTGACGAATCGAAAGGTGGCATGAGAGTGCTGCAAGCCTGAAACTGTTTGTCACAAGTGGTCGCCCGTACAACCGAAAAGATTGTTATCCTAGGAGCCTCTAACATCATGAGGATCAAGCCGTGGGCGTTGGGTGGAGCCGACAGCGGTAAAGGCCCGTCAGGTGTGGCTGACCCATTCATTTGACCATTTGGCAGGCCAACCGCTTCCTCGGATATCCCTTCGCTTTCTTTTTCTGGTCCTTCTTTTCAGAGTTCTTGGTTTGCCTTTCATGCTCTTCCATTTCCGGCCACATTTCCAGGCGGTCAACAACCCAGCAGAGAGGAGAGAGGAATGGGTGGCGGCATCAACAGGTGACTTTGCGGCTATGCATGCATAGGGCATTGGCCAATGGACAGGTGAGTGAGCGACAAACCGCTGTCGATGGAAGGCTATTACCGACACTAGCTGTGCGGTTCGCGGAGGGAGAAACCTGATATTCCTGGCGCAAGGTCTTTGTAGATCTGTGTGAGTGTGCTTCAGTGGCCTGTTCTCTGTCTGCATGCATGACGTTCGACCCTTAATGGCCCCCTTGTGAGCAACCATGGCTGCAACAATAAGCATAACTGAAAAGCAGGGGGCAGACCTTCTGGGTTGGCCCATCTCCCGTTTGATACTCCGGTGGGCACAGAATACGGAGTCTTGGACCAGTCAACGAGACCCAGGTGTTCGTTCCCGGGGAATTTTTATCAGGATAGCTAGGCGGATAGTGGTGGAGCAGCGGAAGTGAGCGTGAAGGAAAGGTCCATGCCTTGGGCGGTGAACCAATAACGGTGGCAGGAACCTTGGTGGCGTGTGCTTTCAATTCTGACTGGTCGGGGACGGGCCTGTTGAACACTGTTTTCTTTAGCGACACACACCGGGAAAAAAAGGTCCGGAGACTGATTGGGGCCTAATAGGCTCGCCGTAGCCAGACTCTCTAAGCACTTGGCGACCTAGCACGCCTAGGTACCCTCCGCGTCCCCCGATCCATCTCACCTGCAACTAAGTACGTAGTGCTGCTCTGCGCAGCATCGCTCTCTGGCAGCTTTCAGCCCAAACCCACCGCCTCTGCTTCCACCTTTCCTCGTTGTGCTTTGCCATTCTAGCGATTGTTGTTTTGCCAAACAGCGATGATACTTTTGAGCGTTGCCAACCTCATTCTGTCTCAAGTTGATTGAAACCTGAAAACTACCCGTTGAGAACCTGTCGTGTCACCATCGTTACCTGCGGTCTCCGCACTACGACCTTTACCCAGCCTCACAATTATTCGCCTGCGACCAACAATCAACTGCACCACTATCCTTTGTTCCGTGCCTTCGCTCTCCGGCGATCGTTTGGCGGTCAGACGAAGATCGCATTCGCCGCCATCACCGCTGGCCCCAACAAGAGCCGGCAGAATAACTTCGAAATCCTCACTTTTAAACGACGCCAATAAAAAACTTCACCACGAAGCTCATCCACCAACCATGACCGCTCCAAGGTTATTTACAAGATCATAACAAGGCCACCAAAGGGCACATGCGCATCAACCCCTGCGTATGTGCTCCATGACCCAGCAAACTTGAAGCCGCATCAGGATGGGCTTTTCGAGTCGACGCCCAATTCTGCCTGCGCCCACAGACTCGTTGTTAGAGTCCGCCGACGAAACTGGTCTTGGTACGGATCTCGGGACCGATCTCTCTCGACGAAGTGAGAAGACCTCCGAGACGATACCTGACGACGGAAGCCCGATAACCATTACTCCAGCACCCAAGCGCACGATTGGAAAACTCGCAAAGTCCGGTCAACAGTCTCAAACTTCGCTACTCATTGAGTTATTTGAAGGAGGAAAAACTTCCGATTCTGGACAGAGGCGTCCTAGCCTACGAGTTCGCTATACACCATCACACACCCGGAAGAATAGAGACAAGGGCGAGCGTCACATCCTGGTCACCGAGTCGCCGACGGCGAGGAGGCCTTCTTTCAGCCACCGCATTTCCCTTGGAGGAAACGAGACTCTTGCGCCCAACGTCATTGAAGGCAGCATCAGCTCCTTGGATACAGCCGACGACTTCAGGCCTACGGTCCCTATCGAAGTCGAAGTTCTACAGGACGAAGATAGTGACAGGTCCGTCTTGAGTCCCCCTCCAGAGACCAGATCCATCATCCCAGAATCCGACATTTCGTCCATGCCAGCGGAGAGTTCACTAGGTGCCAATCCGCCTCTCAACATGTCGCTTTCCAGCAACAGTGTCAGTATCACACGAGGCATGTCCTCTCAAGGAGCCTCGTTAAAACCACCTGTCATCTCCACCGAACGCAATTTGAGCAATGAACGCATCACGCAAAAAGTCATCGAAAAGTTGAGCAATAAACCACGAGTGTCAAGCAGTGGAAAGCGCCAACACAGTAGCCATAGCGGAAGTCGGAGCAGCGTCAGCAGAGAAGCAGAATCTCTACGCACCGAACCACGAATTCGGGTCACAAAGAATGTAGACGATGATTCCATGCATAGCATTACTGGCTCCAGTGCTGTCAGTGGCTCTCAATTGTCTGGAGATCTCCGGGCGACAGATCAACGATCAGCCCGCTCAGGGACATCAAATGTCTCGGTCACGAATAATCCGAAACTGCTTCAGACGGTTGAGGATGCCATCCGAAGGCTTATATTGCCCGAGCTCAATGAGTTGCGCCGGGACCAGAAGCATTCCCACCGATCGCGGCACGATAAGTATAGCAATCCCTCGGATGTGTCCTCGAGTACTCTGTCACGAGAGGATCGTCGCAGATCATCGGGAAGCAAATCCAAGCGTCGAGTTAGTCGAGAGTCCGAATCTGGTGTGCCTTCAGATTCGTCTCGCCGTCACAGACGTCATAAGACCGTCGACTATGATTCACCCTCGGAGCACAGCTACGCGCCGTCCGAGTCGGTCGACAGCTTGGGTGATGAGAAGAAGTCAAGAAGGCACTCAAAAAGTCGGCATGCCCGTGACGCTGCAGCTGGGGCTGTTGGAGCTGCAGCCCTGACTGCCGCGGCCTTGAAATCGCACGATTCGGGTTCGAGTCTGGAGTATTCAGAGCACCGTCGAAGGCGGAGGAGCAAAAGCCGCAGCAGTCGCAGCGCAAGTTATACAGAGAAGGACGATGTTTTTCAGAAACATCAAGTACCGCCGATGCCATTTGTTAGCGAGATTGGAACCGATCTCACTCGAAGCTCCCTGAAGTCCTCAAATGACGGACGGGCGGAGACACCAACTCGTCGCGAAGTGCGCGAAGTGATACGTGGATCTCCTTTCGAACTCTCCTCGCCAGCATCCCAAGCAACACCCACCTCTAACGCTGTCGATCTGAAGAGAGGACTCGGTACCCACCACGGCAACTTCTCGGAGCACGACTTGTCAACCCATGACTTGTCAAAGAAAGAAGTCTTCGACGAGGGCACTTTTGACAAGTCATCGGAGGCAGACGAGCTGGATTTTGCTACGCACGGATTTGCAGCTCTGACAGATCCAGAAAGGGCTCGTCAGTATGAGAGAAATCTTCATCAACAGCATCCCATTAGGCGGGGTCTCAGTCCAATACAGAGCGTGGCCAGCTATGCAACGACAGAACCCAATCGCAACTCCCTGATGCAGCCACGCAGCTCAGACTCTTTGCACTCACCGGGCAAACATATGCGTGCGGACGACCAAGTCTCCGTTTCCTCTCTATCATCCGCGCCTAGCACTGATCTGGCCCGCTCAAGGCGGCCCCATGGAATGAGCTTGGAGAGCCGGAGTGAAGTCATGGCCCAACACGTAAAGTCTCGTGAGAGTACTCCTCGTCGAGTGAATGAAGACACATTCGGCGAACATGCTCTCGAAGACGACGGATATCATGACTCGCCTTATATCGACAAAGTCACAGCGGGCCAAGAGGTCGTCGCTCAAGACATTGGATCAACCGCGCAATATGTGGAAGAACCGTCAGGTATCGAGTCTGCAGTCGCCTCCCTAGTTGAACCTTCCCTTCTCTCCGCCGAGCATACATATTCACCCCGCCACAGTCAAGCAGACTCCCTCAGTGCTCGCCGGGTCATGAGCCCTCAGCTATCCCACCATGATTACGTCTCGACACACAGTGGCAGCCCGCTTAAACGGCAACTTTCAAACCATAGCGCGAGCACACGCGACTTCGCCCCGGGTCCAGTGACTATGATGTCGTCTCCTCCACAGAGTCCCGCTCAATCACTTGAACATTACGAACAGGCTTCGACCAAATCAGCGCAACCAGCGCCTCTGGCTACCAGCAATGTTCCCAGTGGTCCTGTGGAACGTTCACCTGAATCAGACATCACCACCAACCCGTCCATCATCCGAGGTCCGATAGGTGGTCTGGCGCAGGGCAACACGGAGCACTGGCCTTATGATCCGACACCTCCACACTCTCGGGCTAACCTGGTGCTCCCGCCCGTGAGTCGCGACATTGGTTCAGCCGGCACAGATCTTATCCCCGAAGCCTTGTCCATTAACCGTGATCATGACCTGGAGCCAAAACGTGACCTCTATATACAGCCTCAACCTTTGTCGACACCCATCGGGGCCAAGGATGAAGGTTACGAGACCGGAGCAAACGTGCCATCCCCAGGTTTATATTCTCAAGGTCGAGGAGTGCGAGACAGCTTTACACCGGAAGCACCAATTGACAATGTTCCTATTGCAGATGATCCCTTCACTACCCAGCGAGACCAGTATGCCAGTGGGCTTTCGCATGGCATGTCACCCATGTATGACAGTGCAACAGGCCGCGGACGCGATAATATCCAGTCCAAAGATATTGTGGCTCTCATGGATCATCTCACGATGCGCGACGCCCAAAGAAACGCAAGAGACACAGAAATTCTTGTGACACTGGTTCGCAGTGCTGCGGAAATGCGCAATTCCTTTGAAGATATGAAAAAGTTTATTGCGGAGCAGGACGATCTCATCATGGACACTGCTGATAAGCAACATGAAAGAACACAAAAGGTCATTGGGGGGCCGCGACCACAACCCACAGCTCCTTCTCGCCCGACGATGTCAGCTACCTCGGAGGAGGACACGCCAATGAAACGCCGCAACGTCTTTCAACGTGCGCTTAGAGGACTGGGTGCTAAGAACTCGCAAGAGTTGCAGAATATTGAGGCAATGCTAATGCGTCTTTTGGACGAAGTTGAGGCACTGAGGGTTTCGCAGCCTACCGCAGTGGCCAGGGAACAGCCTAGATCTACGAGCTTGGCCTCTGCGGATAATGCTCGCGCTCCTACAGACACAGGATACGAGCCAGAGGGTCAAGCCGGGACTTCATCAACTGGTGACCGCTCTGGATATTTCTCCAACAACTCCTCTCGCCAGGCGGATTATCGCAATTACAATATACATCGAGATTCTGGGAACCGAGTGAGCACAGTCATGGAAGGCGACGAAGAATATGACGACTATGCGAACAATCCAGGCGGTGCCACACCCGGAAATGCACAAGTCGTCAGCCACACGCCGTTGAACACCCCCCCAAGACATGATGGAATCCGACAAACCAGAGGTGGTTCGGTTCCGTTGAACACACCACCTCGGACGCAGGACCAAAACACGGGGTCGCTAAGTCATGAAAATACACCGCACCTCTCGGCGGGAGACGCATCTGGAAGGAAGCACAAGTCTTTTGCGTCTTCCTTTATTCCTAAAATGGTGTCTCGGTGGTCCAAGACTACTTCGTCATCTGCTGACAATTTTCGCGCAAGTCAGCAACGAGTCAGACCCTACTCAGAGCACTCTCGGTCTGGATCCAACCTCGGAGAGTACGACTTCGAGCATGATCCTCAAGGGGATGACCGGATTCGGTCGAATACCTCATTCCTGCGAGATCAGTATGACGATATAGAGAACCGGCCACCGTCTCCTTTGGTTCCCAGCCAGTTGACGGACAACCCCAAGTACCAGGCTCACAGAAACAGCCTCAATCTTCAGCATCCACAACCTCGACAAGGACCAACAGGTCGCTTCCAGTCTCGTCTGGAATCTGAAGCACAGTACTATAATAATGAGCAGATCTCACCGACTTCGCAGACCTCGTCACAGTGGGAGACTCATTCTGGGCTGCATCCGAACCATCACACGACCATTACCTATGGAGGACACCTCAGCCCCATTTCCGACTCGCCGTACTCTGCAGAGCCAGGCCAAATGCATGACAATAGGAGCATTCGATCTGGAAGCTCTCATGGCCCGCCTCGGCCGCCAAAGATTCCCAATGACGAGCCTTTGGTGCCGCAACGTCCAGCCAAGATGATGACGATGAGTCCCACTTCATCAAACAGACAGCCGACCTACGTCGACCATGTTGCTGCAGCAAGAGCGGGAAGTCCAGCATTCGACAAGGTACGTTTAAGATATCCACTTCTCGTAACGTCAATACTGACAAGATGCAGTCTCCCGTCACAGCATTGAGATCGCCACAGAGTCAGACACGAAAGCCCTCGGGGCCGAGACCGCTCGCTGGATCAAGTGGATCCAAGGGGGAGCTGAGTGCCGTCAAAAGAACTAGATTCAGAGGCAGTCCGAACCAGATTGATAGCGAGGACGAAGCCACTGCTGCATATTGAGTTCATGTTGCGTTTTTGATGGTAGTGAAAGTTCTTGAGCGCGCAACTTGAGTGTTGGCCATGAATGTCATTTGAAGGGCGTATAGGACGGGTTCCATAACTGGATAGTTGGACGAGGATGATTTGTTGCTAGGGCGATGGGCGTGACAAAAGATCTTGGTGTCAGCGTTATGCCTGAAATGAAGTTGGAAACGGCGAGCTGGACAAACGCAGCGACTTTGATGACATGCTGGAGACTTTTGAAGAAAGAGACAGACTCCAACGGCATTGACGGAGCCGAGCCACCACCACCCCCTGAGCAAGTGAGATATGATACCATACAGTATTCGCATTCGGGCCGTGCCTGAGCGAGTCAAAAAGATACCTAACGTAATGTCGATATAAGGAAAGGAGAATCACAAAAGGGGCTAGAGATTGTTCGCCTCGAATTTCGCAATGTCTATATCCACATCTCGAGTTTGACATTTTCTCTTGCGATGGCGACGGATGTTCTCTCACTCTCTCACTCTCACTCTCACGTGACCCGTGACTCGTGAATCGTGAATTTGCCACGAAGTCATTTCATGTTCCGTGTATCGATAGAGTTACTCGACAGTGACTACGCGGTGCGGACGAACGAGGTATGTATATGTATTTCAACTGTTGGGTCGATTGACCTTACATACTACTACAAGGCAGTGAGTGGGACGAGGCTGGAGAGATGAGGCTGTGGGGGTTAAAGGGGGGGGAGGGGGGTTGTGTGTGTGTAAATCATGGGGATATGTTGCGCGCTCCTCAGTAACAAGCTTTCGAATTTCATCTCTGCTGGTGTTGTGATCTTCGGCCATGCTAGTCCGTGCCTGAAAAGAAGACGATGTACCGCTCGAAGAAAGGTGTGAATACCTGGTGTGAGATGAGTGGTCTGAGTGTTCGTCCAGATAGGCGAGATCGAGGTTGGGCGTCGATCCGGATGCCTTGATCCCAAGGCCCCGTCTTACTGAATCT